>NC_136783.1:7603240-7630740 GCF_947034865.1 Barbatula barbatula | reverse complement strand
AACCATCAAAAAGTATAACACGTAGAAAAATGCAAACAGAACAAACGTCTTCAGAATGCTGTAAAGTGCTGATATTTTCTGTCTACCAACTTGTGTTAGAGGTCAGCAGTTTGTGGTAAGAACATATCTTGATGAAACAAAACGTATTGTATCATGAGTGCCCTAACCTTCTTTTGTTTGTGCAGTGCGTCACACTTCAAAGTCCACTGGTAATTTTGGCTTGTTGGAGTAGTGGTATGTTTCTGTATACCATCTTACACAAGTGGTAAGCAGTGTGTGACTTGGCAACTGTCTGGATGAACTTGTCCAAAACCAAACACATTGTCTCATGACCTGCTTTTGTTTCCCCAAAACTGCAGTTTGGTATAGAGCCGTTGGTCAAGGGGTATGACAAACATCGGGACCCACAAAGAACTCGGATTGCTGGATTCAAAGTCCAGAGTGCTCAACATTACACCATGCAACCCACGAGAGAAGAAAGTGGCTACAATAAGAAAACGTTTTCTGTATACCCGCAAGGATTGAGCGGATTGCTGTTTGGCAACTGTGTTGACTGGTGCGAAAACATACTTATTGTCCCACGTGAAACATGTCCTCCTTTTCTTTGCCCGGTGGCCGAGTCTGCAGAATTGCCAGAAATCCGAGGCTCGTTGGTCTAGGGGTATGATTCTCGCTTAGGGTGCGAGAGGTCCCGGGTTCAAATCCCGGACGAGCCCTGCCTTCCGATGACATAGCTCTTTGCCGTTTCGGGTGCTTTCTGTCCGAGTTCCTTATGTCTGCAAAACATTGCACCATCTCGTTCTGAAGTTTGGAAAGGCTGTCACATTCATGGTTCACCCACTCTGGGCCCTATTAAAGTGAAAGGCTTTTGTCCATTTCCTGTACGTATGCTTTTTT
This sequence comes from Barbatula barbatula, assembly GCF_947034865.1. Classification (NCBI taxonomy): domain Eukaryota; kingdom Metazoa; phylum Chordata; class Actinopteri; order Cypriniformes; family Nemacheilidae; genus Barbatula; species Barbatula barbatula. The sequence continues at coordinate 7,629,843 of NC_136783.1, read as the reverse complement.
CTGATGGCGAAGATACCTGTCTGCCTCAATCGGAGGCAAAGAACAAGCCACGTCGCTGGAGAATGAGGGCATCGATCCCGCTACCTCTCGCATGCTAAGCGAGCGCTCTACCATTTGAGCTAATTCCCCTGCGTCAGGCTGAGATACACCCCCTCGTCCACGCTCCTGTTATCCACCATAAAACATAAACGTTAAACATAAACACTCCTTGTCACAAAGCTTGCGGCTGCTGATGGTTTTTACAGGCTGCCGCAGTACCATCTATTTTAAGGCACATCTGGAAGGGGGCACCCGGATTTGAACCTGTGACCTCTTGATCTGCAGTCAAATGCTCTACCACTGAGCTATACCCCCTCGTTCAAGCACTTTTAAACCATCAAAAGTATAACACGTAGAAACATGCAAACAGAACAAACGTCTTCAGAATGCTATAAAAGTGCTGATGTTTTCGGTCTACCAACTTGTATGAGAGGTCAGCAGTTTGTGGTAAGAACATATCTTGATGAAACAAAACGTATTGTATCATGAGTGCCCTAACCTTCTTTTGTTTGTGCAGTGCCTCACACTTCAAAGTCCACTGGTAATTTTGGCTTGTTGGAGTAGTGGTATGTTTCTGTATACCATCTTACACAAGTGGTAAGCAGTGTGTGACTTGGCAACTGTCTGGATGAACTTGTCCAAAACCAAACACATTGTCTCATGACCTGCTTGTGTTTCCCCAAAACTGCAGTTTGGTATAGAGCCGTTGGTCAAGGGGTTCTGTTTTTAATTAGAGTGTACGTATTTCTATCCTATTATTAGTGCTTTTCTGTGCACTGGTTATAGAAATGATTGAATTCAATGGGCTTCCCGCTATGCCTTCGATGCCACAGGTATCTTTCGCATTGCTGACTCGGACCTTCCCCTACAACCAAGTGTATGACAAACATCGGGACCCACAAAGAGGTTCCACCGAGATTTGAACTCGGATTGCTGGATTCAAAGTCCAGAGTGCTCACCATTACACCACGGAACCCACGAGAGAACAAAGTGGCTACAATAAGAAAACGTTTTCTGTATACCCGCAAGGATTGAGCGGATTGCGGTTTGGCAACGGTGTTGATGAACTGGTGCAATAACATGACCTCCTTGTCTTTGCCCAGTGGCCGAGTCTGCAGAATTGCCAGAAATCGAGGCTCGTTGGTCTAGGCGTATGATTCTCTCTTAGGGTGCGAGAGGTCCCGGGTTCAAATCCCGGACGAGCCCTGCCTTCCGATGACATAGCTCTTTGCCGTTTCGGGTGCTTTCTGTCCGAGTTCCTTGTGTCTGCAAAACATTTCATCATCTCGTTCTGAAGTTTGGAAAGGCTGTCACATTCATGGTTCACCCTCTCTGGGCCCTATTAAAGTGAGAGGCTTTTGTCCAGTTCCTGTACGTATGCTTTTTTCTGATGGCTAAGATACCTGTCTGCCTCAATCAAAGGCAAAGAACAAGCCACGTTGCTGGAGAATGCGGGCATCGATCCCGCTACCTCTCGCATGCTAAGCGAGCGCTCTACCATTTGAGCTAATTCCCCTGCGTCAGGCTGAGATACACCCCCTCGTCCACGCGCCTGTTATCCACCATAAAACATAAACGTTAAACATAAACACTCCTTGTCACAAAGCTTGCAGCTGCTGATGGTTTTTACACGCTGCCGCAGTACCATCTATTTTAAGGCACATCTGGAAGGGGGCACCCGGATTTGAACCGGGGACCTCTTGATCTGCAGTCAAATGCTCTACCACTGAGCTATACCCCCTCGTTTAAGCACATTTAAACCATCAAAAAGTATAACACGTAGAAAAATGCAAACAGAACAAACGTCTTCAGAATGCTGTAAAGTGCTGATATTTTCTGTCTACCAACTTGTGTTAGAGGTCAGCAGTTTGTGGTAAGAACATATCTTGATGAAACAAAACGTATTGTATCATGAGTGCCCTAACCTTCTTTTGTTTGTGCAGTGCGTCACACTTCAAAGTCCACTGGTAATTTTGGCTTGTTGGAGTAGTGGTATGTTTCTGTATACCATCTTACACAAGTGGTAAGCAGTGTGTGACTTGGCAACTGTCTGGATGAACTTGTCCAAAACCAAACACATTGTCTCATGACCTGCTTTTGTTTCCCCAAAACTGCAGTTTGGTATAGAGCCGTTGGTCAAGGGGTATGACAAACATCGGGACCCACAAAGAACTCGGATCGCTGGATTCAAAGTCCAGAGTGCTCAACATTACACCATGCAACCCACGAGAGAAGAAAGTGGCTACAATAACAAAACGTTTTCTGTATACCCGCAAGGATTGAGCGGATTGCTGTTTGGCAACTGTGTTGACTGGTGCGAAAACATACTTATTGTCCCACGTGAAACATGTCCTCCTTTTCTTTGCCCGGTGGCCGAGTCTGCAGAATTGCCAGAAATCCGAGGCTCGTTGGTCTAGGGGTATGATTCTCGCTTAGGGTGCGAGAGGTCCCGGGTTCAAATCCCGGACGAGCCCTGCCTTCCGATGACATAGCTCTTTGCCGTTTCGGGTGCTTTCTGTCCGAGTTCCTTATGTCTGCAAAACATTGCACCATCTCGTTCTGAAGTTTGGAAAGGCTGTCACATTCATGGTTCACCCACTCTGGGCCCTATTAAAGTGAAAGGCTTTTGTCCATTTCCTGTACGTATGCTTTTTTCTGATGGCGAAGATACCTGTCTGCCTCAATCGGAGGCAAAGAACAAGCCACGTCGCTGGAGAATGAGGGCATCGATCCCGCTACCTCTCGCATGCTAAGCGAGCGCTCTACCATTTGAGCTAATTCCCCTGCGTCAGGCTGAGATACACCCCCTCGTCCACGCGCCTGTTATCCACCATAAAACATAAACACTCCTTGTCACAAAGCTTGCGGCTGCTGATGGTTTTTACAGGCTGCCGCAGTAACATCTATTTTAAGGCAAATCTGGAAGGGGGCAACCGGATTTGAACCGGGGACCTCTTGATCTGCAGTCAAATGCTCTACCACTGAGCTATACCCCCTCGTTCAAACACTTTTAAACCATCAAAAAGTATAACACGTAGAAACATGCAAACAGAACAAACGTCTTCAGAATGCTGTAAAGTGCTGATGTTTTCGGTCTACCAACTTGTATGAGAGGTCAGCAGTTTGTGGTAAGAACATATCTTGATGAAACAAAACGTATTGTATCATGAGTGCCCTAACCTTCTTTTGTTTGTGCAGTGCCTCACACTTCAAAGTCCACTGGTAATTTTGGCTTGTTGGAGTAGTGGTATGTTTCTGTATACAATCTTACACAAGTGGTAAGCAGTGTGTGACTTGGCAAATGTCTGGATGAACTTGTCCAAAAGCAAACACATTGTCTCATGACCTGCTTGTGTTTCCCCAAAACTGCAGTTTGGTATAGAGCCGTTGGTCAAGGGGTTCTGTTTTTAATTAGAGTGTACGTATTTCTATCCTATTATTAGTGCTTTTCTGTGCACTGGTTATAGAAATGATTGAATTCAATGCGCTTCCCGCTATGCCTTCGATGCCACAGGTATCTTTCGCATTGCTGACTCGGACCTTCCCCTACAACCAAGTGTATGACAAACATCGGGACCCACAAAGAGGTTCCACCGAGATTTGAACTCGGATTGCTGGATTCAAAGTCCAGAGTGCTCACCATTACACCATGGATCCCACGAGAGAACAAAGTGGCTACAATAAGAAAACGTTTTCTGTATACCCGCAAGGATTAAGCGGATTGCGGTTTGGCAACTGTGTTGACTGGTGCGAAAACATACTTATTGTCCCACGTGAAACATGACCTCCTTGTCTTTGCCCGGTGGCCGAGTCTGCAGAATGGCCAGAAATCCGAGGCTCGTTGGTCTAGGGGTATGATTCTCGCTTAGGGTGCGAGAGGTCCCGGGTTCAAATCCCGGACGAGCCCTGCCTTCCGATGACATAGCTCTTTGCCGTTTCGGGTGCTTTCTGTCCGAGTTCCTTGTGTCTGCAAAACATTTCATCATCTCGTTCTGAAGTTTGGAAAGGCTGTCACATTCATGGTTCACCCACTCTGGGCCCTATTAAAGTGAGAGGCTTTTGTCCAGTTCCTGTACGTATGCTTTTTTCTGATGGCGAAGATACCTGTCTGCCTCAATCAAAGGCAAAGAACAAGCCACGTCGCTGGAGAATGCGGGCATCGATCCCGCTACCTCTCGCAAGCTAAGCGAGCGCTCTACCATTTGAGCTAATTCCCCTGCGTCAGGCTGAGATACACCCCCTCGTCCACGCTCCTCTTATCCACCATAAAACATAAACGTTAAACATAAACACTCCTTGTCACAAAGCTTGCGGCTGCTGATGGTTTTTACAGGCTGCCGCAGTACCATCTATTTTAAGGCACATCTGGAAGGGGCACCCGGATTTGAACCTGTGACCTCTTGATCTGCAGTCAAATGCTCTACCACTGAGCTATACCCCCTCGTTCAAGCACTTTTAAACCATCAAAAAGTATAACACGTAGAAACATGCAAACAGAACAAACGTCTTCAGAATGCTATAAAAGTGCTGATGTTTTCGGTCTACCAACTTGTATGAGAGGTCAGCAGTTTGTGGTAAGAACATATCTTGATGAAACAAAACGTATTGTATCATGAGTGCCCTAACCTTCTTTTGTTTGTGCAGTGCCTCACACTTCAAAGTCCACTGGTAATTTTGGCTTGTTGGAGTAGTGGTATGTTTCTGTATACCATCTTACACAAGTGGTAAGCAGTGTGTGACTTGGCAACTGTCTGGATGAACTTGTCCAAAACCAAACACATTGTCTCATGACCTGCTTGTGTTTCCCCAAAACTGCAGTTTGGTATAGAGCCGTTGGTCAAGGGGTTCTGTTTTTAATTAGAGTGTACGTATTTCTATCCTATTATTAGTGCTTTTCTGTGCACTGGTTATAGAAATGATTGAATTCAATGGGCTTCCCGCTATGCCTTCGATGCCACAGGTATCTTTCGCATTGCTGACTCGGACCTTCCCCTACAACCAAGTGTATGACAAACATCGGGACCCACAAAGAGGTTCCACCGAGATTTGAACTCGGATTGCTGGATTCAAAGTCCAGAGTGCTCACCATTACACCACGGAACCCACGAGAGAACAAAGTGGCTACAATAAGAAAACGTTTTCTGTATACCCGCAAGGATTGAGCGGATTGCGGTTTGGCAACGGTGTTGATGAACTGGTGCAATAACATGACCTCCTTGTCTTTGCCCAGTGGCCGAGTCTGCAGAATTGCCAGAAATCGAGGCTCGTTGGTCTAGGCGTATGATTCTCTCTTAGGGTGCGAGAGGTCCCGGGTTCAAATCCCGGACGAGCCCTGCCTTCCGATGACATAGCTCTTTGCCGTTTCGGGTGCTTTCTGTCCGAGTTCCTTGTGTCTGCAAAACATTTCATCATCTCGTTCTGAAGTTTGGAAAGGCTGTCACATTCATGGTTCACCCTCTCTGGGCCCTATTAAAGTGAGAGGCTTTTGTCCAGTTCCTGTACGTATGCTTTTTTCTGATGGCTAAGATACCTGTCTGCCTCAATCAAAGGCAAAGAACAAGCCACGTTGCTGGAGAATGCGGGCATCGATCCCGCTACCTCTCGCATGCTAAGCGAGCGCTCTACCATTTGAGCTAATTCCCCTGCGTCAGGCTGAGATACACCCCCTCGTCCACGCGCCTGTTATCCACCATAAAACATAAACGTTAAACATAAACACTCCTTGTCACAAAGCTTGCAGCTGCTGATGGTTTTTACACGCTGCCGCAGTACCATCTATTTTAAGGCACATCTGGAAGGGGGCACCCGGATTTGAACCGGGGACCTCTTGATCTGCAGTCAAATGCTCTACCACTGAGCTATACCCCCTCGTTTAAGCACATTTAAACCATCAAAAAGTATAACACGTAGAAAAATGCAAACAGAACAAACGTCTTCAGAATGCTGTAAAGTGCTGATATTTTCTGTCTACCAACTTGTGTTAGAGGTCAGCAGTTTGTGGTAAGAACATATCTTGATGAAACAAAACGTATTGTATCATGAGTGCCCTAACCTTCTTTTGTTTGTGCAGTGCGTCACACTTCAAAGTCCACTGGTAATTTTGGCTTGTTGGAGTAGTGGTATGTTTCTGTATACCATCTTACACAAGTGGTAAGCAGTGTGTGACTTGGCAACTGTCTGGATGAACTTGTCCAAAACCAAACACATTGTCTCATGACCTGCTTTTGTTTCCCCAAAACTGCAGTTTGGTATAGAGCCGTTGGTCAAGGGGTATGACAAACATCGGGACCCACAAAGAACTCGGATCGCTGGATTCAAAGTCCAGAGTGCTCAACATTACACCATGCAACCCACGAGAGAAGAAAGTGGCTACAATAAGAAAACGTTTTCTGTATACCCGCAAGGATTGAGCGGATTGCTGTTTGGCAACTGTGTTGACTGGTGCGAAAACATACTTATTGTCCCACGTGAAACATGTCCTCCTTTTCTTTGCCCGGTGGCCGAGTCTGCAGAATTGCCAGAAATCCGAGGCTCGTTGGTCTAGGGGTATGATTCTCGCTTAGGGTGCGAGAGGTCCCGGGTTCAAATCCCGGACGAGCCCTGCCTTCCGATGACATAGCTCTTTGCCGTTTCGGGTGCTTTCTGTCCGAGTTCCTTATGTCTGCAAAACATTGCACCATCTCGTTCTGAAGTTTGGAAAGGCTGTCACATTCATGGTTCACCCACTCTGGGCCCTATTAAAGTGAAAGGCTTTTGTCCATTTCCTGTACGTGTGCTTTTTTCTGATGGCGAAGATACCTGTCTGCCTCAATCGGAGGCAAAGAACAAGCCACGTCGCTGGAGAATGAGGGCATCGATCCCGCTACCTCTCGCATGCTAAGCGAGCGCTCTACCATTTGAGCTAATTCCCCTGCGTCAGGCTGAGATACACCCCCTCGTCCACGCGCCTGTTATCCACCATAAAACATAAACACTCCTTGTCACAAAGCTTGCGGCTGCTGATGGTTTTTACAGGCTGCCGCAGTAACATCTATTTTAAGGCAAATCTGGAAGGGGGCAACCGGATTTGAACCGGGGACCTCTTGATCTGTAGTCAAATGCTCTACCACTGAGCTATACCCCCTCGTTCAAACACTTTTAAACCATCAAAAAGTATAACACGTAGAAACATGCAAACAGAACAAACGTCTTCAGAATGCTGTAAAGTGCTGATGTTTTCGGTCTACCAACTTGTATGAGAGGTCAGCAGTTTGTGGTAAGAACATATCTTGATGAAACAAAACGTATTGTATCATGAGTGCCCTAACCTTCTTTTGTTTGTGCAGTGCCTCACACTTCAAAGTCCACTGGTAATTTTGGCTTGTTGGAGTAGTGGTATGTTTCTGTATACAATCTTACACAAGTGGTAAGCAGTGTGTGACTTGGCAAATGTCTGGATGAACTTGTCCAAAAGCAAACACATTGTCTCATGACCTGCTTGTGTTTCCCCAAAACTGCAGTTTGGTATAGAGCCGTTGGTCAAGGGGTTCTGTTTTTAATTAGAGTGTACGTATTTCTATCCTATTATTAGTGCTTTTCTGTGCACTGGTTATAGAAATGATTGAATTCAATGCGCTTCCCGCTATGCCTTCGATGCCACAGGTATCTTTCGCATTGCTGACTCGGACCTTCCCCTACAACCAAGTGTATGACAAACATCGGGACCCACAAAGAGGTTCCACCGAGATTTGAACTCGGATTGCTGGATTCAAAGTCCAGAGTGCTCACCATTACACCATGGATCCCACGAGAGAACAAAGTGGCTACAATAAGAAAACGTTTTCTGTATACCCGCAAGGATTAAGCGGATTGCGGTTTGGCAACTGTGTTGACTGGTGCGAAAACATACTTATTGTCCCACGTGAAACATGACCTCCTTGTCTTTGCCCGGTGGCCGAGTCTGCAGAATGGCCAGAAATCCGAGGCTCGTTGGTCTAGGGGTATGATTCTCGCTTAGGGTGCGAGAGGTCCCGGGTTCAAATCCCGGACGAGCCCTGCCTTCCGATGACATAGCTCTTTGCCGTTTCGGGTGCTTTCTGTCCGAGTTCCTTGTGTCTGCAAAACATTTCATCATCTCGTTCTGAAGTTTGGAAAGGCTGTCACATTCATGGTTCACCCACTCTGGGCCCTATTAAAGTGAGAGGCTTTTGTCCAGTTCCTGTACGTATGCTTTTTTCTGATGGCGAAGATACCTGTCTGCCTCAATCAAAGGCAAAGAACAAGCCACGTCGCTGGAGAATGCGGGCATCGATCCCGCTACCTCTCGCAAGCTAAGCGAGCGCTCTACCATTTGAGCTAATTCCCCTGCGTCAGGCTGAGATACACCCCCTCGTCCACGCTCCTGTTATCCACCATAAAACATAAACGTTAAACATAAACACTCCTTGTCACAAAGCTTGCGGCTGCTGATGGTTTTTACAGGCTGCCGCAGTACCATCTATTTTAAGGCACATCTGGAAGGGGCACCCGGATTTGAACCTGTGACCTCTTGATCTGCAGTCAAATGCTCTACCACTGAGCTATACCCCCTCGTTCAAGCACTTTTAAACCATCAAAAAGTATAACACGTAGAAACATGCAAACAGAACAAACGTCTTCAGAATGCTGTAAAGTGCTGATGTTTTCTGTCTACCAACTTGTGTTAGAGGTCAGCAGTTTGTGGTAAGAACATATCTTGATGAAACAAAACGTATTGTATCATGAGTGCCCTAACCTTCTTTTGTTTGTGCAGTGCCTCACACTTCAAAGTCCACTGGTAATTTTGGCTTGTTGGAGTAGTGGTATGTTTCTGTATACCATCTTACACAAGTGGTAAGCAGTGTGTGACTTGGCAACTGTCTGGATGAACTTGTCCAAAACCAAACACATTGTCTCATGACCTGCTTGTGTTTCCCCAAAACTGCAGTTTGGTATAGAGCGGTTGGTCAAGGGGTTCTGTTTTTAATTAGAGTGTACGTATTTCTATCCTATTATTAGTGCTTTTCTGTGCACTGTTTATAGAAATGATTGAATTCAATGCGCTTCCCGCTATGCCTTCGATGCCACAGGTATCTTTCGCATTGCTGACTCGGACCTTCCCCTACAACCAAGTGTATGACAAACATCGGGACCCACAAAGAGGTTCCACCGAGATTTGAACTCGGATTGCTGGATTCAAAGTCCAGAGTGCTCACCATTACACCACGGAACCCACGAGAGAACAAAGTGGCTACAATAAGAAAACATTTTCTGTATACCCGCAAGGATTGAGCGGATTGCGGTTTGGCAACGGTGTTGATGAACTGGTGCAATAACATGACCTCCTTGTCTTTGCCCAGTGGCCGAGTCTGCAGAATTGCCAGAAATCGAGGCTCGTTGGTCTAGGCGTATGATTCTCGCTTAGGGTGCGAGAGGTCCCGGGTTCAAATCCCGGACGAGCCCTGCCTTCCGATGACATAGCTCTTTGCCGTTTCGGGTGCTTTCTGTCCGAGTTCCTTGTGTCTGCAAAACATTTCATCATCTCGTTCTGAAGTTTGGAAAGGCTGTCACATTCATGGTTCACCCACTCTGGGCCCTATTAAAGTGAGAGGCTTTTGTCCAGTTCCTGTACGTATGCTTTTTTCTGATGGCGAAGATACCTGTCTGCCTCAATCAAAGGCAAAGAACAAGCCACGTTGCTGGAGAATGTGGGCATCGATCCCGCTACCTCTCGCTCTACCATTTGAGCTAATTCCCCTGCGTCAGGCTGAGATATACCCCCTCGTCCACGCGCCTGTTATCCACCATAAAACATAAACGTTAAACATAAACACTCCTTGTCACAAAGCTTGCAGGTGCTGTTGGTTTTTACACGCTGCCGCAGTACCATCTATTTTAAGGCACATCTGGAAGGGGGCACCCGGATTTGAACCGGGGACCTCTTGATCTGCAGTCAAATGCTCTACCACTGAGCTATACCCCCTCGTTCAAGCACTTTTAAACCATCAAAAAGTATAACACGTAGAAACATGCAAACAGAACAAACGTCTTCAGAATGCTGTAAAGTGCTGATGTTTTCTGTCTACCAACTTGTGTTAGAGGTCAGCAGTTTGTGGTAAGAACATATCTTGATGAAACAAAACGTATTGTATCATGAGTGCCCTAACCTTCTTTTGTTTGTGCAGTGCGTCACACTTCAAAGTCCACTGGTAATTTTGGCTTGTTGGAGTAGTGGTATGTTTCTGTATACCATCTTACACAAGTGGTAAGCAGTGTGTGACTTGGCAACTGTCTGGATGAACTTGTCCAAAACCAAACACATTGTCTCATGACCTGCTTTTGTTTCCCCAAAACTGCAGTTTGGTATAGAGCCGTTGGTCAAGGGGTATGACAAACATCGGGACCCACAAAGAACTCGGATCGCTGGATTCAAAGTCCAGAGTGCTCAACATTACACCATGCAACCCACGAGAGAAGAAAGTGGCTACAATAAGAAAACGTTTTCTGTATACCCGCAAGGATTGAGCGGATTGCTGTTTGGCAACTGTGTTGACTGGTGCGAAAACATACTTATTGTCCCACGTAAAACATGACCTCCTTGTCTTTGCCCGGTGGCCGAGTCTGCGGAATTGCCAGAAATCCGAGGCTCGTTGGTCTAGGGGTATGATTCTCGCTTAGGGTGCGAGAGGTCCCGGGTTCAAATCCCGGACGAGCCCTGCCTTCCGATGACATAGCTCTTTGCCGTTTCGGGTGCTTTCTGTCCGAGTTCCTTGTGTCTGCAAAACATTGCACCATCTCGTTCTGAAGTTTGGAAAGGCTGTCACATTCATGGTTCACCCTCTCTGGGCCCTATTAAAGTGAAAGGCTTTTGTCCATTTCCTGTACGTATGCTTTTTTCTGATGGCGAAGATACCTGTCTGCCTCAATCGGAGGCAAAGAACAAGCCACGTCGCTGGAGAATGCGGGCATCGATCCCGCTACCTCTCGCATGCTAAGCGAGCGCTCTACCATTTGAGCTAATTCCCCTGCGTCAGGCTGAGATACACCCCCTCGTCCACGCGCCTGTTATCCACCATAAAACATAAACGTTAAACATAAACACTCCTTGTCACAAAGCTTGCGGCTGCTGATGGTTTTTACAGGCTGCCGCAGTAACATCTATTTTAAGGCACATCTGGAAGGGGGCAACCGGATTTGAACCGGGGACCTCTTGATCTGCAGTCAAATGCTCTACCACTGAGCTATACCCCCTCGTTCAAACACTTTTAAACCATCAAAAAGTATAACACGTAGAAACATGCAAACAGAACAAACGTCTTCAGAATGCTGTAAAGTGCTGATGTTTTCTGTCTACCAACTTGTGTTAGAGGTCAGCAGTTTGTGGTAAGAACATATCTTGATGAAACAAAACGTATTGTATCATGAGTGCCCTAACCTTCTTTTGTTTGTGCAGTGCCTCACACTTCAAAGTCCACTGGTAATTTTGGCTTGTTGGAGTAGTGGTATGTTTCTGTATACCATCTTACACAAGTGGTAAGCAGTGTGTGACTTGGCAACTGTCTGGATGAACTTGTCCAAAACCAAACACATTGTCTCATGACCTGCTTGTGTTTCCCCAAAACTGCAGTTTGGTATAGAGCCGTTGGTCAAGGGGTTCTGTTTTTAATTAGAGTGTACGTATTTCTATCCTATTATTAGTGCTTTTCTGTGCACTGGTTATAGAAATGATTGAATTCAATGCGCTTCCCACTATGCCTTCGATGCCACAGGTATCTTTCGCATTGCTGACTCGGACCTTCCCCTACAACCAAGTGTATGACAAACATCAGGACCCACAAAGAGGTTCCACCGAGATTTGAACTCGGATTGCTGGATTCAAAGTCCAGAGTGCTCACCATTACACCACGGAACCCACGAGAGAACAAAGTGGCTACAATAAGAAAACGTTTTCTGTATACCCGCAAGGATTGAGCGGATTGCGGTTTGGCAACGGTGTTGATGAACTGGTGCAATAACATGACCTCCTTGTCTTTGCCCAGTGGCCGAGTCTGCAGAATTGCCAGAAATCGAGGCTCGTTGGTCTAGGCGTATGATTCTCGCTTAGGGTGCGAGAGGTCCCGGGTTCAAATCCCGGACGAGCCCTGCCTTCCGATGACATAGCTCTTTGCCGTTTCGGGTGCTTTCTGTCCGAGTTCCTTGTGTCTGCAAAACATTTCATCATCTCGTTCTGAAGTTTGGAAAGGCTGTCACATTCATGGTTCACCCACTCTGGGCCATATTAAAGTGAGAGGCTTTTGTCCAGTTCCTGTACGTATGTGTAGCAGGGGGAAAAGTGGCATGTCCCCCTTAAGAGCATGTCCCCCTTAAGAGCATTTCCCCTTTAAGAGCATTCCCTTAGGGGCGGAGTTGTGCACATGATTAGGTTCACAGGTGCTTTATAAAACCAGAGAAGCAGTTGTTTTCACTGGCTTTGTTCGCTGGTTGAGACTCGAGAAGGTAATTGTTGCTGTTTTCACTCATTCTGTTTATTGCCTCTAAAGTGACGTACACCTGTGTGCCTTATTTTAGGCTGCTTTCCTCTATGCTTGCGTGTGTATATAGTTAGAATTTGATTTTAATTTCACGTGGGAATTTGCTCTTAACTTTGTTTTGGGGATGTGTTTTAGGCTGGTTAGATCTCCTCGATGGTCGTGGGGCTGGTGGATTCACGTTAGTGACCCTGGAAAGTGGTACTGTTCATCCTTTTAGAGCATCGGTAGGATTTTATGTGTTTTGGGAGTGATTTAGCTGCGGCAGTGGCAATATATTTATTGGTGTAGATGATGTTCTATTTATTTGATGTAACATTTGGTTTATTTTTGTTCTCCGTAGGATTTCCAATTTCTTTGCCGCTGCTGTCTTTTCTCCCCTTTTGGTTTTATGTAACCTTTTCTTTTTGTGGGATTTGTCGGATAATTGCCTATTTTATGACATGTCTAAAACAGCTGGGTACGATTGCTCTTAGTCTGCATCAGGGCTGTTTAATCACAATCGTCAGCTTCCTGAGCATCAGTTTTACTCTGAGAACCAACTAATTTGTTTCATCTTTTTTGTCTTTTGTTTAGCGGATCACTAGGGAGTGCTGGCTGGAACACGGGTGTGGTCTCTTTGGTGGATACTCTCCTGTGGTGCTGCATGTACACTGTTGTTCACAATTTTTTCTCTTTGCGAGTGCGTGTGTGTGTGTGTGTGTGTGTTTCTCTTTTGTTAGGCACGTGTACTGGTGAATATCACAGGGGCAATAGCGTGGGCCCATGCCAGTGGCCGGTCAGTCCTCCAAGTGTCCGCTAGTTTGTTTTCTTTGGGTTTGTTCTGTCTCTTAAAGTTGGTGTTCTCTATTTTAAGATTACCGCTCCCATTTGTGATTATCCTGGTTAACCATTTAGGCCTTTTAATAGGGCGTGTCCTTTTTTTTATAAGATGTTTGTCAATAAATTGTGAATTTTGTACTATTCAAGAAACTCGTCTCTATTCCTTCTGTTTATAAGGCACACAGTGAATCTGTGTCCATAATTTAACTTAACTCTCCCTGAGAGGGATTCAGGGTGGCGTAGTCAGGCGATGTTGATTGGGCATCTTAATCTTCGAGTGTTTCTAGTGCCCTCGTGCTACATATGCTTTTTTCTGATAGCGAAGATACCAGTCTGCCTCAATCAAAGGCAAAGAACAAGCCACGTTGCTGGAGAATGCGGGCATCGATCCCGCTACCTCTCGCATGCTAAGCGAGCGCTCTACCATTTGAGCTAATTCCCCTGCGCCAGGCTGAGATACACCCCCTCGTCCACGCGCCTGTTATCCACCATAAAACATAAACGTTAAACATAAACACTCCTTGTCACAAAGCTGGCAGCTGCTGATGGTTTTTACACGCTGCCGCAGTACCATCTATTTTAAGGCACATCTGGAAGGGGGCACCCGGATTTGAACCGGGGACCTCTTGATCTGCAGTCAAATGCTCTACCCCTGAGCTATACCCCCTCGTTCAAGCACATTTAAACCATCAAAAAGTATAACACGTAGAAACATGCAAACAGAACAAACGTCTTCAGAATGCTGTAAAGTGCTGATGTTTTCTGTCTACCAACTTGTGTTAGAGGTCAGCAGTTTGTGGTAAGAACATATCTTGATGAAACAAAACGTATTGTATCATGAGTGCCCTAACCTTCTTTTGTTTGTGCAGTGCGTCACACTTCAAAGTCCACTGGTAATTTTGGCTTGTTGGAGTAGTGGTATGTTTCTGTATACCATCTTACACAAGTGGTAAGCAGTGTGTGACTTGGCAACTGTCTGGATGAACTTGTCCAAAACCAAACACATTGTCTCATGACCTGCTTTTGTTTCCCCAAAACTGCAGTTTGGTATAGAGCCGTTGGTCAAAGGGTATGACAAACATCGGGACCCACAAAGAACTCGGATCGCTGGATTCAAAGTCCAGAGTGCTCAACATTACACCATGCAACCCACGAGAGAAGAAAGTGGCTACAATAAGAAAACGTTTTCTGTATAACCGCAAGGATTGAGCGGATTGCTGTTTGGCAACTGTGTTGACTGGTGCGAAAACATACTTATTGTCCCACGTGAAACATGACCTCCTTGTCTTTGCCCGGTGGCCGAGTCTGCAGAATTGCCAGAAATCCGAGCCTCGTTGGTCTAGGGGTATGATTCTCGCTTAGGGTGCGAGAGGTCCCGGGTTCAAATCCCGGACGAGCCCTGCCTTCCGATGACATAGCTCTTTGCCGTTTCGGGTGCTTTCTGTCCGAGTTCCTTATGTCTGCAAAACATTGCACCATCTCGTTCTGAAGTTTGGAAAGGCTGTCACATTCATGGTTCACCCACTCTGGGCCCTATTAAAGTGAAAGGCTTTTGTCCATTTCCTGTACGTATGCTTTTTTCTGATGGCGAAGATACCTGTCTGCCTCAATCGGAGGCAAAGAACAAGCCACGTCGCTGGAGAATGAGGGCATCGATCCCGCTACCTCTCGCATGCTAAGCGAGCGCTCTACCATTTGAGCTAATTCCCCTGCGTCAGGCTGAGATACACCCCCTCGTCCACGCGCCTGTTATCCACCATAAAACATAAACGTTAAACATAAACACTCCTTGTCACAAAGCTTGCGCTGCTGATGGTTTTTACAGGCTGCCGCAGTAACATCTATTTTAAGGCACATCTGGAAGGGGGCAACCGGATTTGAACCGGGGACCTCTTGATCTGCAGTCAAATGCTCTACCACTGAGCTATACCCCCTCGTTCAAACACTTTTCAACCATCAAAAAGTATAACACGTAGAAACATGCAAACAGAACAAACGTCTTCAGAATGCTGTAAAGTGCTGATGTTTTCTGTCTACCAACTTGTATTAGAGGTCAGCAGTTTGTGGTAAGAACATATCTTGATGAAACAAAACGTATTGTATCATGAGTGCCCTAACCTTCTTTTGTTTGTGCAGTGCCTCACACTTCAAAGTCCACTGGTAATTTTGGCTTGTTGGAGTAGTGGTATGTTTCTGTATACCATCTTACACAAGTGGTAAGCAGTGTGTGACTTGGCAACTGTCTGGATGAACTTGTCCAAAACCAAACACATAGTCTCATGACCTGCTTGTGTTTCCCCAAAACTGCAGTTTGGTATAGAGCCGTTGGTCAAGGGGTATGACAAACATCGGGACCCACAAAGAACTCGGATCGCTGGATTCCAAGTCCAGAGTGCTCAACATTACACCATGGAACCCACGAGAGAAGAAAGTGGCTACAATAAGAAAACGTTTCCTGTGTACCCGCAAGGATTGAGCTGATTGCGGTTTGGCAACTGTGTTGACTGGTGCGAAAACATACTTATTGTCCCACGTGAAACATGACCTCCTTGTCTTTGCCCTGTGGCCGAGTCTGCAGAATTGCCAGAAATCCGAGGCTCGTTGGTCTAGGGGTATGATTCTCGCTTAGGGTGCGAGAGGTCCCGGCTTCAAATCCCGGACGAGCCCTGCCTTCCGATGACATAGCTCTTTGCCGTTTCGGGTGCTTTCTGTCCGAGTTCCTTGTGTCTGCAAAACATTGCACCATCTCGTTCTGAAGTTTGGAAAGGCTGTCACATTCATGGTTCACCCACTCTGGGCCCTATTAATGTGAAAGGCTTTTGTCCAGTTCCTGTACTTATGCTTTTTTCTGATGGCGAAGATACCTGTCTGCCTCAATCGGAGGCAAAGAACAAGCCACGTCGCTGGAGAATGAGGGCATCGATCCCGCTACCTCTCGCATGCTAAGCGAGCGCTCTACCATTTGAGCTAATTCCCCTGAGTCAGGCTGAGATACACCCCCTCGTCCACGGGCCTGTTATCCACCATAAAACATAAACGTTAAACATAAAACACTCCTTGTCACAAAGCTTGCGGCTGCTGATGGTTTTTACAGGCTGCCGCAGTAACATCTATTTTAAGGCACATCTGGAAGGGGGCACCCGGATTTGAACCGGGGACCTCTTGATCTGCAGTCAAATGCTCTACCACTGAGCTATACCCCCTCGTTCAAGCACTTTTAAGCCATCAAAAAGTATAACACTTAGAAACATGCGACAGAACAAACGTCTTCAGAATGCTGTAAAGTGCTGATGTTTTCGGTCTACCAACTTGTATTAGAGGTCAGCAGTTTGTGGTAAGAACATATCTTGATGAAACAAAACGTATTGTATCATGAGTGCCCTAACCTTCTTTTGTTTGTGCAGTGCCTCACACTTCAAAGTCCACTGGTAATTTTGGCTTGTTGGAGTAGTGGTATGTTTCTGTATACCATCTTACACAAGTGGTATTCAGTAGTGACTTGGCAACTGTCTGGATGAACTTGTCCAAAACCAAACACATTGTCTCATGACCTGCTTGTGTTTCCCCAAAACTGCAGTTTGGTATAGAGCCGTTGGTCAAGGGGTATGACAAACATCGGGACCCACAAAGAACTCGGATCGCTGGATTTAAAGTCCAGAGTGCTCAACATTACACCATGGAACCCACGAGAGAAGAAAGTGACTACATTAAGAAAACTTTTTCTGTATACCCGCAATGATTGAGCGGATTGCGGTTTGGCAACTCTGTTGACTGGTGCGAAAACATACTTATTGTCGAGCCCATCTCGTTCTGAAGTTTGGAAAGGCTGTCACATTCATGGTTCACCCACTCTTGGTCCTATTAAAGTGAAAGGCTTTTTTCCAGTTCCTGTACGTATGCTTTTTTCTGATGGCGAAGATACCTTTCTGCCTCAATCGGAGGCAAAGAACAAGCCACATCGCTGGAGAATGCGGGCATCGATCCCGCTACTTCTCGCATGCTAAGCGAGCACTCTACCATTGGAGGTAATTCCCCTGCGTTAGGCTGAGATAAACCCCCTCGTCCAGGCGCCTGTGATGAAACAAAACGTATTGTATCATGAGTGCCCTAACCTTCTTTTGTTTGTGCAGTGCCTCACACTTCAAAGTCCACTGGTAATTTTGGCTTGTTGGAGTAGTAGTATGTTTCTGTATACCATCTTACACAAGTGTGATGAAACAAAACGTATTGTATCATGAGTGCCCTAACCTTCTTTTGTTTGTGCAGTGCCTCACACTTCAAAGTCCACTGGTAATTTTGGCTTGTTGGAGTAGTAGTATGTTTATGTATACCATCTTACACAAGTGGTAAGCAGTGTGTGACTTGGCAACTGTCTGGATGAACTTGTCCAAAACCAAACACATTGTCTCATGACCTGCTTGTGTTTCCCCAAAACTGCAGTTTGGTATAGAGCCGTTGGTCAAGGGGTCTGTTTTTAATTAGAGTGTACGTATTTCTATCCTATTATTAGTGCTTTTCTGTGCACTGGTTATAGAAATGATTGAATTCAATGCGCTTCCCGCTATGCCTTCGATGCCACAGGTATCTTTCGCATTGCTGACTCGGACCTTCCCCTACAACCAAGTGTATGACAAACATCGGGACCCACAAAGAGGTTCCACCGAGATTTGAACTCGGATTGCTGGATTCAAAGTCCAGAGTGCTCACCATTACACCATGGAACCCACGAGAGAAGAAAGTGGCTACAATAAGAAAACGTTTTCTGCATACCCGCAAGGATTGAGCGGATTGCAGTTTGGCAACGGTGTTGATGAACTGGTGCGAAAACATGACCTCCTTGTCTTTGCCCAGTGACCAAGTCTGCAGAATTGCCAGAAATCGAGGCTCGTTGGTCTAGGGGTATGATTCTCGCTTAGGGTGCGAGAGGTCCCGGGTTCAAATCCCGGACGAGCCCTGCCTTCCGATGACATAGCTCTTTGCCGTTTCGGTTGCTTTCTGTCCGAGTTCCTTGTGTCTGCAAAACATTGCACCATCTCGTTCTGAAGTTTGGAAAGGCTGTCACATTCATGGTTCACCCACTCTGGGCCCTATTCAAGTGAAAGTCTTTTGTCCAGTTCCTGTACGTATGCTTTTGTCTGATCGCGAAAATACCTGTCGGCCTCAATCGGAGGCAGAGAACAAGCCACGTCGATGGAGAATGCGGGCATCGATCCCGCTACCTCTCGCATGCTAAGCGAGCGCTCTACCATTTGAGCTAATTCCCCTGCGGCAGGCTGAGATACACCCCCTCGTCCACGCGCCTGTTATCCACCATAAAACATAAACGTTAAACATAAACACTCCATGTCACAAAGCTTGCGGCTGCTGATGGTTTTTACAGGCTGCCGCAGTAACATCTATTTTAAGGCACATCTGGAAGGGGGCACCCGGATTTGAACCGAGGACCGTCTTCAGAATGCTGTAAAGTGCTGATGTTTTCTGTCTACCAACTTGTATTAGAGGTCAGCAGTTTGTGGTAAGAACATATCTTGATGAAACAAAACGTATTGTATCATGAGTGCCCTAACCTTCTATTGTTTGTGCAGTGCCTCACACTTCAAATACCACTGGTAATTTTGGCTTGTTGGAGTAGTGGTATGTTTCTGTATACCATCTTACACAAGTGGTAAGCAGTGTGTGACTTGGCAACTGTCTGGATGAACTTGTCCAAAACCAAACACATAGTCTCATGACCTGCTTGTGTTTCCCCAAAACTGCAGTTTGGTATAGAGCCGTTGGTCAAGGGGTATGACAAACATCGGGACCCACAAAGAACTCGGATCGCTGGATTTAAAGTCCAGAGTGCTCAACATTACACCATGGAACCCACGAGAGAAGAAAGTGACTACATTAAGAAAACTTTTTCTGTATACCCGCAATGATTGAGCGGATTGCGGTTTGGCAACTCTGTTGACTGGTGCGAAAACATACTTATTGTCGAGCCCATCTCGTTCTGAAGTTTGGAAAGGCTGTCACATTCATGGTTCACCCACTCTTGGTCCTATTAAAGTGAAAGGCTTTTTTCCAGTTCCTGTACGTATGCTTTTTTCTGATGGCGAAGATACCTTTCTGCCTCAATCGGAGGCAAAGAACAAGCCACATCGCTGGAGAATGCGGGCATCGATCCCGCTACTTCTCGCATGCTAAGCGAGCACTCTACCATTTGAGGTAATTCCCCTGCGTTAGGCTGAGATAAACCCCCTCGTCCAGGCGCCTGTGATGAAACAAAACGTATTGTATCATGAGTGCCCTAACCTTCTTTTGTTTGTGCAGTGCCTCACACTTCAAAGTCCACTGGTAATTTTGGCTTGTTGGAGTAGTAGTATGTTTCTGTATACCATCTTACACAAGTGTGATGAAACAAAACGTATTGTATCATGAGTGCCCTAACCTTCTTTTGTTTGTGCAGTGCCTCACACTTCAAAGTCCACTGGTAATTTTGGCTTGTTGGAGTAGTAGTATGTTTATGTATACCATCTTACACAAGTGGTAAGCAGTGTGTGACTTGGCAACTGTCTGGATGAACTTGTCCAAAACCAAACACATTGTCTCATGACCTGCTTGTGTTTCCCCAAAACTGCAGTTTGGTATAGAGCCGTTGGTCAAGGGGTCTGTTTTTAATTAGAGTGTACGTATTTCTATCCTATTATTAGTGCTTTTCTGTGCACTGGTTATAGAAATGATTGAATTCAATGCGCTTCCCGCTATGCCTTCGATGCCACAGGTATCTTTCGCATTGCTGACTCGGACCTTCCCCTACAACCAAGTGTATGACAAACATCGGGACCCACAAAGAGGTTCCACCGAGATTTGAACTCGGATTGCTGGATTCAAAGTGCAGAGTGCTCACCATTACACCATGGATCCCACGAGAGAACAAAGTGGCTACAATAAGAAAACGTTTTCTGTATACCCGCAAGGATTGAGCGGATTGCGGTTTGGCAACTGTGTTGACTGGTGCGAAAACATACTTATTGTCCCACGTGAAACATGACCTCCTTGTCTTTGCCCGGTGGCCGAGTCTGCAGAATGGCCAGAAATCCGAGGCTCGTTGGTCTAGGGGTATGATTCTCGCTTAGGGTGCGAGAGGTCCCGGGTTCAAATCCCGGACGAGCCCTGCCTTCCGATGACATAGCTCTTTGCCGTTTCGGGTGCTTTCTGTCCGAGTTCCTTGTGTCTGCAAAACATTTCATCATCTCGTTCTGAAGTTTGGAAAGGCTGTCACATTCATGGTTCACCCACTCTGGGCCCTATTAAAGTGAGAGGCTTTTGTCCAGTTCCTGTACGTATGCTTTTTTCTGATGGCGAAGATACCTGTCTGCCTCAATCAAAGGCAAAGAACAAGCCACGTCGCTGGAGAATGCGGGCATCGATCCCGCTACCTCTCGCAAGCTAAGCGAGCGCTCTACCATTTGAGCTAATTCCCTTGCGTCAGGCTGAGATACACCCCCTCGTCCACGCTCCTGTTATCCACCGTAAAACATAAACGTTAAACATAAACACTCCTTGTCACAAAGCTTGCGGCTGCTGATGGTTTTTACAGGCTGCCGCAGTACCATCTATTTTAAGGCACATCTGGAAGGGGGCACCCGGATTTGAACCTGTGACCTCTTGATCTGCAGTCAAATGCTCTACCACTGAGCTATACCCCCTCGTTCAAGCACTTTTAAACCATCAAAAAGTATAACACGTAGAAACATGCAAACAGAACAAACGTCTTCAGAATGCTATAAAAGTGCTGATGTTTTCGGTCTACCAACTTGTATGAGAGGTCAGCAGTTTGTGGTAAGAACATATCTTGATGAAACAAAACGTATTGTATCATGAGTGCCCTAACCTTCTTTTGTTTGTGCAGTGCCTCACACTTCAAAGTCCACTGGTAATTTTGGCTTGTTGGAGTAGTGGTATGTTTCTGTATACCATCTTACACAAGTGGTAAGCAGTGTGTGACTTGGCAACTGTCTGGATGAACTTGTCCAAAACCAAACACATTGTCTCATGACCTGCTTGTGTTTCCCCAAAACTGCAGTTTGGTATAGAGCCGTTGGTCAAGGGGTTCTGTTTTTAATTAGAGTGTACGTATTTCTATCCTATTATTAGTGCTTTTCTGTGCACTGGTTATAGAAATGATTGAATTCAATGGGCTTCCCGCTATGCCTTCGATGCCACAGGTATCTTTCGCATTGCTGACTCGGACCTTCCCCTACAACCAAGTGTATGACAAACATCGGGACCCACAAAGAGGTTCCACCGAGATTTGAACTCGGATTGCTGGATTCAAAGTCCAGAGTGCTCACCATTACACCACGGAACCCACGAGAGAACAAAGTGGCTACAATAAGAAAACGTTTTCTGTATACCCGCAAGGATTGAGCGGATTGCGGTTTGGCAACGGTGTTGATGAACTGGTGCAATAACATGACCTCCTTGTCTTTGCCCAGTGGCCGAGTCTGCAGAATTGCCAGAAATCGAGGCTCGTTGGTCTAGGCGTATGATTCTCTCTTAGGGTGCGAGAGGTCCCGGGTTCAAATCCCGGACGAGCCCTGCCTTCCGATGACATAGCTCTTTGCCGTTTCGGGTGCTTTCTGTCCGAGTTCCTTGTGTCTGCAAAACATTTCATCATCTCGTTCTGAAGTTTGGAAAGGCTGTCACATTCATGGTTCACCCTCTCTGGGCCCTATTAAAGTGAGAGGCTTTTGTCCAGTTCCTGTACGTATGCTTTTTTCTGATGGCTAAGATACCTGTCTGCCTCAATCAAAGGCAAAGAACAAGCCACGTTGCTGGAGAATGCGGGCATCGATCCCGCTACCTCTCGCATGCTAAGCGAGCGCTCTACCATTTGAGCTAATTCCCCTGCGTCAGGCTGAGATACACCCCCTCGTCCACGCGCCTGTTATCCACCATAAAACATAAACGTTAAACATAAACACTCCTTGTCACAAAGCTTGCAGCTGCTGATGGTTTTTACACGCTGCCGCAGTACCATCTATTTTAAGGCACATCTGGAAGGGGGCACCCGGATTTGAACCGGGGACCTCTTGATCTGCAGTCAAATGCTCTACCACTGAGCTATACCCCCTCGTTTAAGCACATTTAAACCATCAAAAAGTATAACACGTAGAAAAATGCAAACAGAACAAACGTCTTCAGAATGCTGTAAAGTGCTGATATTTTCTGTCTACCAACTTGTGTTAGAGGTCAGCAGTTTGTGGTAAGAACATATCTTGATGAAACAAAACGTATTGTATCATGAGTGCCCTAACCTTCTTTTGTTTGTGCAGTGCGTCACACTTCAAAGTCCACTGGTAATTTTGGCTTGTTGGAGTAGTGGTATGTTTCTGTATACCATCTTACACAAGTGGTAAGCAGTGTGTGACTTGGCAACTGTCTGGATGAACTTGTCCAAAACCAAACACATTGTCTCATGACCTGCTTTTGTTTCCCCAAAACTGCAGTTTGGTATAGAGCCGTTGGTCAAGGGGTATGACAAACATCGGGACCCACAAAGAACTCGGATCGCTGGATTCAAAGTCCAGAGTGCTCAACATTACACCATGCAACCCACGAGAGAAGAAAGTGGCTACAATAAGAAAACGTTTTCTGTATACCCGCAAGGATTGAGCGGATTGCTGTTTGGCAACTGTGTTGACTGGTGCGAAAACATACTTATTGTCCCACGTGAAACATGTCCTCCTTTTCTTTGCCCGGTGGCCGAGTCTGCAGAATTGCCAGAAATCCGAGGCTCGTTGGTCTAGGGGTATGATTCTCGCTTAGGGTGCGAGAGGTCCCGGGTTCAAATCCCGGACGAGCCCTGCCTTCCGATGACATAGCTCTTTGCCGTTTCGGGTGCTTTCTGTCCGAGTTCCTTATGTCTGCAAAACATTGCACCATCTCGTTCTGAAGTTTGGAAAGGCTGTCACATTCATGGTTCACCCACTCTGGGCCCTATTAAAGTGAAAGGCTTTTGTCCATTTCCTGTACGTATGCTTTTTTCTGATGGCGAAGATACCTGTCTGCCTCAATCGGAGGCAAAGAACAAGCCACGTCGCTGGAGAATGAGGGCATCGATCCCGCTACCTCTCGCATGCTAAGCGAGCGCTCTACCATTTGAGCTAATTCCCCTGCGTCAGGCTGAGATACACCCCCTCGTCCACGCGCCTGTTATCCACCATAAAACATAAACACTCCTTGTCACAAAGCTTGCGGCTGCTGATGGTTTTTACAGGCTGCCGCAGTAACATCTATTTTAAGGCAAATCTGGAAGGGGGCAACCGGATTTGAACCGGGGACCTCTTGATCTGCAGTCAAATGCTCTACCACTGAGCTATACCCCCTCGTTCAAACACTTTTAAACCATCAAAAAGTATAACACGTAGAAACATGCAAACAGAACAAACGTCTTCAGAATGCTGTAAAGTGCTGATGTTTTCGGTCTACCAACTTGTATGAGAGGTCAGCAGTTTGTGGTAAGAACATATCTTGATGAAACAAAACGTATTGTATCATGAGTGCCCTAACCTTCTTTTGTTTGTGCAGTGCCTCACACTTCAAAGTCCACTGGTAATTTTGGCTTGTTGGAGTAGTGGTATGTTTCTGTATACAATCTTACACAAGTGGTAAGCAGTGTGTGACTTGGCAAATGTCTGGATGAACTTGTCCAAAAGCAAACACATTGTCTCATGACCTGCTTGTGTTTCCCCAAAACTGCAGTTTGGTATAGAGCCGTTGGTCAAGGGGTTCTGTTTTTAATTAGAGTGTACGTATTTCTATCCTATTATTAGTGCTTTTCTGTGCACTGGTTATAGAAATGATTGAATTCAATGCGCTTCCCGCTATGCCTTCGATGCCACAGGTATCTTTCGCATTGCTGACTCGGACCTTCCCCTACAACCAAGTGTATGACAAACATCGGGACCCACAAAGAGGTTCCACCGAGATTTGAACTCGGATTGCTGGATTCAAAGTCCAGAGTGCTCACCATTACACCATGGATCCCACGAGAGAACAAAGTGGCTACAATAAGAAAACGTTTTCTGTATACCCGCAAGGATTAAGCGGATTGCGGTTTGGCAACTGTGTTGACTGGTGCGAAAACATACTTATTGTCCCACGTGAAACATGACCTCCTTGTCTTTGCCCGGTGGCCGAGTCTGCAGAATGGCCAGAAATCCGAGGCTCGTTGGTCTAGGGGTATGATTCTCGCTTAGGGTGCGAGAGGTCCCGGGTTCAAATCCCGGACGAGCCCTGCCTTCCGATGACATAGCTCTTTGCCGTTTCGGGTGCTTTCTGTCCGAGTTCCTTGTGTCTGCAAAACATTTCATCATCTCGTTCTGAAGTTTGGAAAGGCTGTCACATTCATGGTTCACCCACTCTGGGCCCTATTAAAGTGAGAGGCTTTTGTCCAGTTCCTGTACGTATGCTTTTTTCTGATGGCGAAGATACCTGTCTGCCTCAATCAAAGGCAAAGAACAAGCCACGTCGCTGGAGAATGCGGGCATCGATCCCGCTACCTCTCGCAAGCTAAGCGAGCGCTCTACCATTTGAGCTAATTCCCCTGCGTCAGGCTGAGATACACCCCCTCGTCCACGCTCCTGTTATCCACCATAAAACATAAACGTTAAACATAAACACTCCTTGTCACAAAGCTTGCGGCTGCTGATGGTTTTTACAGGCTGCCGCAGTACCATCTATTTTAAGGCACATCTGGAAGGGGCACCCGGATTTGAACCTGTGACCTCTTGATCTGCAGTCAAATGCTCTACCACTGAGCTATACCCCCTCGTTCAAGCACTTTTAAACCATCAAAAAGTATAACACGTAGAAACATGCAAACAGAACAAACGTCTTCAGAATGCTATAAAAGTGCTGATGTTTTCGGTCTACCAACTTGTATGAGAGGTCAGCAGTTTGTGGTAAGAACATATCTTGATGAAACAAAACGTATTGTATCATGAGTGCCCTAACCTTCTTTTGTTTGTGCAGTGCCTCACACTTCAAAGTCCACTGGTAATTTTGGCTTGTTGGAGTAGTGGTATGTTTCTGTATACCATCTTACACAAGTGGTAAGCAGTGTGTGACTTGGCAACTGTCTGGATGAACTTGTCCAAAACCAAACACATTGTCTCATGACCTGCTTGTGTTTCCCCAAAACTGCAGTTTGGTATAGAGCCGTTGGTCAAGGGGTTCTGTTTTTAATTAGAGTGTACGTATTTCTATCCTATTATTAGTGCTTTTCTGTGCACTGGTTATAGAAATGATTGAATTCAATGGGCTTCCCGCTATGCCTTCGATGCCACAGGTATCTTTCGCATTGCTGACTCGGACCTTCCCCTACAACCAAGTGTATGACAAACATCGGGACCCACAAAGAGGTTCCACCGAGATTTGAACTCGGATTGCTGGATTCAAAGTCCAGAGTGCTCACCATTACACCACGGAACCCACGAGAGAACAAAGTGGCTACAATAAGAAAACGTTTTCTGTATACCCGCAAGGATTGAGCGGATTGCGGTTTGGCAACGGTGTTGATGAACTGGTGCAATAACATGACCTCCTTGTCTTTGCCCAGTGGCCGAGTCTGCAGAATTGCCAGAAATCGAGGCTCGTTGGTCTAGGCGTATGATTCTCTCTTAGGGTGCGAGAGGTCCCGGGTTCAAATCCCGGACGAGCCCTGCCTTCCGATGACATAGCTCTTTGCCGTTTCGGGTGCTTTCTGTCCGAGTTCCTTGTGTCTGCAAAACATTTCATCATCTCGTTCTGAAGTTTGGAAAGGCTGTCACATTCATGGTTCACCCTCTCTGGGCCCTATTAAAGTGAGAGGCTTTTGTCCAGTTCCTGTACGTATGCTTTTTTCTGATGGCTAAGATACCTGTCTGCCTCAATCAAAGGCAAAGAACAAGCCACGTTGCTGGAGAATGCGGGCATCGATCCCGCTACCTCTCGCATGCTAAGCGAGCGCTCTACCATTTGAGCTAATTCCCCTGCGTCAGGCTGAGATACACCCCCTCGTCCACGCGCCTGTTATCCACCATAAAACATAAACGTTAAACATAAACACTCCTTGTCACAAAGCTTGCAGCTGCTGATGGTTTTTACACGCTGCCGCAGTACCATCTATTTTAAGGCACATCTGGAAGGGGGCACCCGGATTTGAACCGGGGACCTCTTGATCTGCAGTCA
>NC_136783.1:7570740-7598240 GCF_947034865.1 Barbatula barbatula | reverse complement strand
TGGTTCACCCACTCTGGGCCCTATTAAAGTGAAAGGCTTTTGTCCAGTTCCTGTACTTATGCTTTTTTCTGATGGCGAAGATACCTGTCTGCCTCAATCGGAGGCAAAGATAATGCCACGTCGCTGGAGATTGAGGGCATCGATCCCGCTACCTCTCGCATGCTAAGCGAGCGCTCTACCATTTGAGCTAATTCCCCTGCGTCAGGCTGAGATACACCCCCTCGTCCACGCGCCTGTTATCCACCATAACACATAAACGTTAAACATAAACACTCCTTGTCACAAAGCTTGCGGCTGCTGATGGTTTTTACAGGCTGCCGCAGTAACATCTATTTTAAGGCACATCTGGAAGGGGGCACCCGGATTTGATTCGGGGACCTCTTGATCTGCAGTCAAATGCTCTACCACTGAGCTATACCCCCTCGTTCAAGCACTTTTAAACCATCAAAAAGTATAACACGTAGAAACATGCAAACAGAACAAACGTCTTCAGAATGCTGTAAAGTGCTGATGTTTTCTGTCTACCAACTTGTGTTAGAGGTCAGCAGTTTGTGGTAAGAACATATCTTGATGAAACAAAACGTATTGTATCATGAGTGCCCTAACCTTCTTTTGTTTGTGCAGTGCCTCACACTTCAAAGTCCACTGGTAATTTTGGCTTGTTGGAGTAGTGGTATGTTTCTGTATACCATCTTACACAAGTGGTAAGCAGTGTGTGACTTGGCAACTGTCTGGATGAACTTGTCCAAAACCAAACACATTGTCTCATGACCTGCTTGTGTTTCCCCAAAACTGCAGTTTGGTATAGAGCCGTTGGTCAAGGGGTATGACAAACATCTGGACCCACAAAGAACTCGGATCGCTGGATTCAAAGTCCAGAGTGCTCAACATTACACCATGCAACCCACGAGAGAAGAAAGTGGCTACAATAAGAAAACGTTTTCTGTATACCCGCAAGGATTGAGCGGATTGCGGTTTGGCAACTGTGTTGACTGGTGCGAAAACATACTTATTGTCCCACGTGAAACATGACCTCCTTGTCTTTGCCCGGTGGCCGAGTCTGCAGAATTGCCAGATATCCGAGGCTCGTTGGTCTAGGGGTATGATTCTCGCTTAGGGTGCGAGAGGTCCCGGGTTCAAATCCCGGACGAGCCCTGCCTTCCGATGACATAGCTCTTTGCCGTTTCGGGTGCTTTCTGTCCGAGTTCCTTGTGTCTGCAAAACATTGCACCATCTCGTTCTTAAGTTTGGAAAGGCTGTCACATTCATGGTTCACCCACTCTGGGCCCTATTAAAGTGAAAGGCTTTTGTCCAGTTCCTGTACTTATGCTTTTTTCTGATGGCGAAGATACCTGTCTGCCTCAATCGGAGGCAAAGATAAAGCCACGTCGCTGGAGATTGAGGGCATCGATCCCGCTACCTCTCGCATGCTAAGCGAGCGCTCTACCATTTGAGCTAATTCCCCAGGCGTCAGGCTGAGATACACCCCCTCGTCCACGCGCCTGTTATCCACCATAAAACATAAACGTTAAACATAAACACTCCTTGTCACAAAGCTTGCAGCTGCTGATGGTTTTTACAGGCTGCCGCAGTAACATCTATTTTAAGGCACATCTGGAAGGGGACACCCGGATTTGAACCGGGGACCTCTTGATCTGCAGTCAAATGCTCTACCACTGAGCTATACCCCCTCGTTCAAGCACTTTTAAACCATCAAAAAGTGTAACACGTAGAAACATGCAAACAGAACAAACGTCTTCAGAATGCTGTAAAGTGCTGATGTTTTCGGTCTACCAACTTGTGTTAGAGGTCAGCAGTTTGTGGTAAGAACATATCTTGATGAAACAAAACGTATTGTATCATGAGTGCCCTAACCTTCTTTTGTTTGTGCAGTGCCTCACACTTCAAAGTCCACTGGTAATTTTGGCTTGTTGGAGTAGTGGTATGTTTCTGTATACCATCTTACACAAGTGGTAAGCAGTGTGTGACTTGGCAACTGTCTGGATGAACTTGTCCAAAACCAAACACATTGTCTCATGACCTGCTTGTGTTTCCCCAAAACTGCAGTTTGGTATAGAGCCGTTGGTCAAGAGGTTTGACAAACATCGGGACCCACAAAGAACTCGGATCGCTGGATTCAAAGTCCAGAGTGCTCAACATTACACCATGCAACCCACGAGAGAAGAAAGTGGCTACAATAAGAAAACGTTTTCTGTATACCCGCAAGGATTGAGCGGATTGCGGTTTGGCAACTGTGTTGACTGGTGCGAAAACATACTTATTGTCCCACGTGAAACATGACCTCCTTGTCTTTGCCCGGTGGCCGAGTCTGCAGAATTGCCAGAAATCCGAGGCTCGTTGGTCTAGGGGTATGATTCTCGCTTAGGGTGCGAGAGGTCCCGGGTTCAAATCCTGGACGAGCCCTGCCTTCCGATGACATAGCTCTTTGCCGTTTCGGGTGCTTTCTGTCCGAGTTCCTTCTGTCTGCAAAACATTGCACCATCTCGTTCTTAAGTTTGGAAAGGCTGTCACATTCATGGTTCACCCACTCTGGGCCCTATTAAAGTGAAAGGCTTTTGTCCAGTTCCTGTACTTATGCATTTTTCTGATGGCGAAGATACCTGTCTGCCTCAATCGGAGGCAAAGAACAAGCCACGTCGCTGGAGAATGAGGGCATCGATCCCGCTACCTCTCGCATGCTAAGCGAGCGCTCTACCATTTGAGCTAATTCCCCTGCGTCAGGCTGAGATACACCCCCTCGTCCACGCGCCTGTTTTCCACCATAACACATAAACGTTAAACATAAACACTCCTTGTCACAAAGCTTGCGGCTGCTGATGGTTTTTACAGGCTGCCGCAGTAACATCTATTTTAAGGCACATCTGGAAGGGGGCACCCGGATTTGATTCGGGGACCTCTTGATCTGCAGTCAAATGCTCTACCACTGAGCTATACCCCCTCGTTCAAGCACTTTTAAACCATCAAAAAGTATAACACGTAGAAACATGCAAACAGAACAAACGTCTTCAGAATGCTGTAAAGTGCTGATGTTTTCTGTCTACCAACTTGTGTTAGAGGTCAGCAGTTTGTGGTAAGAACATATCTTGATGAAACAAAACGTATTGTATCATGAGTGCCCTAACCTTCTTTTGTTTGTGCAGTGCCTCACACTTCAAAGTCCACTGGTAATTTTGGCTTGTTGGAGTAGTGGTATGTTTCTGTATACCATCTTACACAAGTGGCAAGCAGTGTGTGACTTGGCAACTGTCTGGATGAACTTGTCCAAAACCAAACACATTGTCTCATAACCTGCTTGTGTTTCCCCAAAACTGCAGTTTGGTATAGAGCCGTTGGTCAAGGGGTATGACAAACATCGGGACCCACAAAGAACTCGGATCGCTGGATTCAAAGTCCAGAGTGCTCAACATTACACCATGCAACCCACGAGAGAAGAAAGTGGCTACAATAAGAAAACGTTTTCTGTATACCCGCAAGGATTGAGCGGATTGCGGTTTGGCAACTGTGTTGACTGGTGCGAAAACATACTTATTGTCCCACGTGAAACATGACCTTCTTGTCTTTGCCCGGTGGCCGAGTCTGCAGAATTGCCAGAAATCCGAGGCTCGTTGGTCTAGGGGTATGATTCTCGCTTAGGGTGCGAGAGGTCCCGGGTTCAAATCCCGGACGAGCCCTGCCTTCCGATGACATAGCTCTTTGCCGTTTCGGGTGCTTTCTGTCCGAGTTCCTTTGTATCTGCAAAACATTGCACCATCTCGTTCTGAAGTTTGGAAAGTCTGTCACATTCATGGTTCACCCACTCTGGGCCCTATTAAAGTGAAAGGCTTTTGTCCAGTTCCTGCACTTATGCTTTTTTCTGATGGCGAAGATACCTGTCTGCCTCAATCGGAGGCAAAGAACAAGCCACGTCGCTGGAGATTGAGGGCATCAATCCCGCTACCTCTCGCATGCTAAGCGAGCGCTCTACCATTTGAGCTAATTCCCCAGGCGTCAGAATGAGATACACCCCCTCGTCCACGCGCCTGTTATCCACCATAAAACATAAACGTTAAACATAAACACTCCTTGTCACAAAGCTTGCGGCTGCTGATGGTTTTTACAGGCTGCCGCAGTAACATCTATTTTAAGGCACAACTGGAAGGGGGCACCCGGACTTGAACCGGATTGCGGTTTGGCAACTGTGTTGACTGGTGCGAAAACATACTTATTGTCCCACGTGAAACATGACCTTCTTGTCTTTGCGCGGTGGCCGAGTCTGCAGAATTGCCAGAAATCCGAGGCTCGTTGGTCTAGGGGTATGATTCTCGCTTAGGGTGCGAGAGGTCCCGGGTTCAAATCCCGGACGAGCCCTGCCTTCCGATGACATAGCTCTTTGCCGTTTCGGGTGCTTTCTGTCCGAGTTCCTTGTGTCTGCAAAACATTGCACCATCTCGTTCTGAAGTTTGGAAAGGCTGTCACATTCATGGTTCACCCACTCTGGGCCCTATTAAAGTGAAAGGCTTTTGTCCAGTTCCTGTACTTATGCTTTTTTCTGATGGCGAAGATACCTGTCTGCCTCAATCGGAGGCAAAGAACAAGCCACGTCGCTGTAGATTGAGGGCATCGATCCCGCTACCTCTCGCATGCTAAGCGAGCGCTCTACCATTTGAGCTAATTCCCCTGCGTCAGGCTGAGATACACCCCCTCGTCCACGCGCCTGTTATCCACCATAAAACATAAACACTCCTTGTCACAAAGCTTGCGGCTGCTGATGGTTATTACAGGCGGCCGCAGTACCATCTATTTTAAGGCACATCTGGAAGGGGGCACCCGGATTTGAACCGGTGGCCTCTTGATCTGCAGTCAAATGCTCTACCACTGGGCTATACCCCCTCGTTCAAGCACTTTTAAACCATCAAAAAGTATAACACGTAGATACATGCAAACAGAACAAACGTCTTCAGAATGCTATAAAGTGCTGATGTTTTCTGTCTACCAACTTGTATTAGAGGTCAGCAGTTTGTGGTAAGAACATATCTTGATGAAACAAAACGGATTGTTTCATGAGTGCCCTAACCTTCTTTTGTTTGTGCTGTGCCTCACACTTCAAAATCCACTGGTAATTTTGGCTTGTTGGAATAGTGGTATGTTTCTGTATACCATCTTACACAAGTGGTAAGCAGTGTGTGACTTGGCAACTGTCTGGATGAACTTGTCCAAAACCAAACACATAGTCTCATGACCTGCTTGTGTTTCCCCAAAACTGCAGTTTGGTATAGAGCCGTTGGTCAAGGGGTATGACAAACATCGGGACCCACAAAGAACTCGGATCGCTGGATTCCAAGTCCAGAGTGCTCAACATTACACCATGGAACCCACGAGAGAAGAAAGTGGCTACAATAAGAAAACGTTTCCTGTGTACCCGCAAGGATTGAGCTGATTGCGGTTTGGCAACTGTGTTGACTGGTGCGAAAACATACTTATTGTCCCACGTGAAACATGACCTCCTTGTCTTTGCCCTGTGGCCGAGTCTGCAGAATTGCCAGAAATCCGAGGCTCGTTGGTCTAGGGGTATGATTCTCGCTTAGGGTGCGAGAGGTCCCGGCTTCAAATCCCGGACGAGCCCTGCCTTCCGATGACATAGCTCTTTGCCGTTTCGGGTGCTTTCTGTCCGAGTTCCTTGTGTCTGCAAAACATTGCACCATCTCGTTCTGAAGTTTGGAAAGGCTGTCACATTCATGGTTCACCCACTCTGGGCCCTATTAATGTGAAAGGCTTTTGTCCAGTTCCTGTACTTATGCTTTTTTCTGATGGCGAAGATACCTGTCTGCCTCAATCGGAGGCAAAGAACAAGCCACGTCGCTGGAGAATGAGGGCATCGATCCCGCTACCTCTCGCATGCTAAGCGAGCGCTCTACCATTTGAGCTAATTCCCCTGAGTCAGGCTGAGATACACCCCCTCGTCCACGGGCCTGTTATCCACCATAAAACATAAACGTTAAACATAAAACACTCCTTGTCACAAAGCTTGCGGCTGCTGATGGTTTTTACAGGCTGCCGCAGTAACATCTATTTTAAGGCACATCTGGAAGGGGGCACCCGGATTTGAACCGGGGACCTCTTGATCTGCAGTCAAATGCTCTACCACTGAGCTATACCCCCTCGTTCAAGCACTTTTAAGCCATCAAAAAGTATAACACTTAGAAACATGCGACAGAACAAACGTCTTCAGAATGCTGTAAAGTGCTGATGTTTTCGGTCTACCAACTTGTATTAGAGGTCAGCAGTTTGTGGTAAGAACATATCTTGATGAAACAAAACGTATTGTATCATGAGTGCCCTAACCTTCTTTTGTTTGTGCAGTGCCTCACACTTCAAAGTCCACTGGTAATTTTGGCTTGTTGGAGTAGTGGTATGTTTCTGTATACCATCTTACACAAGTGGTATTCAGTAGTGACTTGGCAACTGTCTGGATGAACTTGTCCAAAACCAAACACATTGTCTCATGACCTGCTTGTGTTTCCCCAAAACTGCAGTTTGGTATAGAGCCGTTGGTCAAGGGGTATGACAAACATCGGGACCCACAAAGAACTCGGATCGCTGGATTTAAAGTCCAGAGTGCTCAACATTACACCATGGAACCCACGAGAGAAGAAAGTGACTACATTAAGAAAACTTTTTCTGTATACCCGCAATGATTGAGCGGATTGCGGTTTGGCAACTCTGTTGACTGGTGCGAAAACATACTTATTGTCGAGCCCATCTCGTTCTGAAGTTTGGAAAGGCTGTCACATTCATGGTTCACCCACTCTTGGTCCTATTAAAGTGAAAGGCTTTTTTCCAGTTCCTGTACGTATGCTTTTTTCTGATGGCGAAGATACCTTTCTGCCTCAATCGGAGGCAAAGAACAAGCCACATCGCTGGAGAATGCGGGCATCGATCCCGCTACTTCTCGCATGCTAAGCGAGCACTCTACCATTTGAGGTAATTCCCCTGCGTTAGGCTGAGATAAACCCCCTCGTCCAGGCGCCTGTGATGAAACAAAACGTATTGTATCATGAGTGCCCTAACCTTCTTTTGTTTGTGCAGTGCCTCACACTTCAAAGTCCACTGGTAATTTTGGCTTGTTGGAGTAGTAGTATGTTTCTGTATACCATCTTACACAAGTGTGATGAAACAAAACGTATTGTATCATGAGTGCCCTAACCTTCTTTTGTTTGTGCAGTGCCTCACACTTCAAAGTCCACTGGTAATTTTGGCTTGTTGGAGTAGTAGTATGTTTATGTATACCATCTTACACAAGTGGTAAGCAGTGTGTGACTTGGCAACTGTCTGGATGAACTTGTCCAAAACCAAACACATTGTCTCATGACCTGCTTGTGTTTCCCCAAAACTGCAGTTTGGTATAGAGCCGTTGGTCAAGGGGTCTGTTTTTAATTAGAGTGTACGTATTTCTATCCTATTATTAGTGCTTTTCTGTGCACTGGTTATAGAAATGATTGAATTCAATGCGCTTCCCGCTATGCCTTCGATGCCACAGGTATCTTTCGCATTGCTGACTCGGACCTTCCCCTACAACCAAGTGTATGACAAACATCGGGACCCACAAAGAGGTTCCACCGAGATTTGAACTCGGATTGCTGGATTCAAAGTCCAGAGTGCTCACCATTACACCATGGAACCCACGAGAGAAGAAAGTGGCTACAATAAGAAAACGTTTTCTGCATACCCGCAAGGATTGAGCGGATTGCGGTTTGGCAACGGTGTTGATGAACTGGTGCGAAAACATGACCTCCTTGTCTTTGCCCAGTGACCAAGTCTGCAGAATTGCCAGAAATCGAGGCTCGTTGGTCTAGGGGTATGATTCTCGCTTAGGGTGCGAGAGGTCCCGGGTTCAAATCACGGACGAGCCCTGCCTTCCGATGACATAGCTCTTTGCCGTTTCGGTTGCTTTCTGTCCGAGTTCCTTGTGTCTGCAAAACATTGCACCATCTCGTTCTGAAGTTTGGAAAGGCTGTCACATTCATGGTTCACCCACTCTGGGCCCTATTCAAGTGAAAGTCTTTTGTCCAGTTCCTGTACGTATGCTTTTGTCTGATCGCGAAAATACCTGTCGGCCTCAATCGGAGGCAGAGAACAAGCCACGTCGATGGAGAATGCGGGCATCGATCCCGCTACCTCTCGCATGCTAAGCGAGCGCTCTACCATTTGAGCTAATTCCCCTGCGGCAGGCTGAGATACACCCCCTCGTCCACGCGCCTGTTATCCACCATAAAACATAAACGTTAAACATAAACACTCCATGTCACAAAGCTTGCGGCTGCTGATGGTTTTTACAGGCTGCCGCAGTAACATCTATTTTAAGGCACATCTGGAAGGGGGCACCCGGATTTGAACCGAGGACCGTCTTCAGAATGCTGTAAAGTGCTGATGTTTTCTGTCTACCAACTTGTATTAGAGGTCAGCAGTTTGTGGTAAGAACATATCTTGATGAAACAAAACGTATTGTATCATGAGTGCCCTAACCTTCTATTGTTTGTGCAGTGCCTCACACTTCAAAGTCCACTGGTAATTTTGGCTTGTTGGAGTAGTGGTATGTTTCTGTATACCATCTTACACAAGTGGTAAGCAGTGTGTGACTTGGCAACTGTCTGGATGAACTTGTCCAAAACCAAACACATAGTCTCATGACCTGCTTGTGTTTCCCCAAAACTGCAGTTTGGTATAGAGCCGTTGGTCAAGGGGTATGACAAACATCGGGACCCACAAAGAACTCGGATCGCTGGATTTAAAGTCCAGAGTGCTCAACATTACACCATGGAACCCACGAGAGAAGAAAGTGACTACATTAAGAAAACTTTTTCTGTATACCCGCAATGATTGAGCGGATTGCGGTTTGGCAACTCTGTTGACTGGTGCGAAAACATACTTATTGTCGAGCCCATCTCGTTCTGAAGTTTGGAAAGGCTGTCACATTCATGGTTCACCCACTCTTGGTCCTATTAAAGTGAAAGGCTTTTTTCCAGTTCCTGTACGTATGCTTTTTTCTGATGGCGAAGATACCTTTCTGCCTCAATCGGAGGCAAAGAACAAGCCACATCGCTGGAGAATGCGGGCATCGATCCCGCTACTTCTCGCATGCTAAGCGAGCACTCTACCATTTGAGGTAATTCCCCTGCGTTAGGCTGAGATAAACCCCCTCGTCCAGGCGCCTGTGATGAAACAAAACGTATTGTATCATGAGTGCCCTAACCTTCTTTTGTTTGTGCAGTGCCTCACACTTCAAAGTCCACTGGTAATTTTGGCTTGTTGGAGTAGTGGTATGTTTCTGTATACCATCTTACACAAGTGGTAAGCAGTGTGTGACTTGGCAACTGTCTGGATGAACTTGTCCAAAACCAAACACATTGTCTCATGACCTGCTTGTGTTTCCCCAAAACTGCAGTTTGGTATAGAGCGGTTGGTCAAGGGGTTCTGTTTTTAATTAGAGTGTACGTATTTCTATCCTATTATTAGTGCTTTTCTGTGCACTGTTTATAGAAATGATTGAATTCAATGCGCTTCCCGCTATGCCTTCGATGCCACAGGTATCTTTCGCATTGCTGACTCGGACCTTCCCCTACAACCAAGTGTATGACAAACATCGGGACCCACAAAGAGGTTCCACCGAGATTTGAACTCGGATTGCTGGATTCAAAGTCCAGAGTGCTCACCATTACACCACGGAACCCACGAGAGAACAAAGTGGCTACAATAAGAAAACATTTTCTGTATACCCGCAAGGATTGAGCGGATTGCGGTTTGGCAACGGTGTTGATGAACTGGTGCAATAACATGACCTCCTTGTCTTTGCCCAGTGGCCGAGTCTGCAGAATTGCCAGAAATCGAGGCTCGTTGGTCTAGGCGTATGATTCTCGCTTAGGGTGCGAGAGGTCCCGGGTTCAAATCCCGGACGAGCCCTGCCTTCCGATGACATAGCTCTTTGCCGTTTCGGGTGCTTTCTGTCCGAGTTCCTTGTGTCTGCAAAACATTTCATCATCTCGTTCTGAAGTTTGGAAAGGCTGTCACATTCATGGTTCACCCACTCTGGGCCCTATTAAAGTGAGAGGCTTTTGTCCAGTTCCTGTACGTATGCTTTTTTCTGATGGCGAAGATACCTGTCTGCCTCAATCAAAGGCAAAGAACAAGCCACGTTGCTGGAGAATGTGGGCATCGATCCCGCTACCTCTCGCTCTACCATTTGAGCTAATTCCCCTGCGTCAGGCTGAGATATACCCCCTCGTCCACGCGCCTGTTATCCACCATAAAACATAAACGTTAAACATAAACACTCCTTGTCACAAAGCTTGCAGGTGCTGTTGGTTTTTACACGCTGCCGCAGTACCATCTATTTTAAGGCACATCTGGAAGGGGGCACCCGGATTTGAACCGGGGACCTCTTGATCTGCAGTCAAATGCTCTACCACTGAGCTATACCCCCTCGTTCAAGCACTTTTAAACCATCAAAAAGTATAACACGTAGAAACATGCAAACAGAACAAACGTCTTCAGAATGCTGTAAAGTGCTGATGTTTTCTGTCTACCAACTTGTGTTAGAGGTCAGCAGTTTGTGGTAAGAACATATCTTGATGAAACAAAACGTATTGTATCATGAGTGCCCTAACCTTCTTTTGTTTGTGCAGTGCGTCACACTTCAAAGTCCACTGGTAATTTTGGCTTGTTGGAGTAGTGGTATGTTTCTGTATACCATCTTACACAAGTGGTAAGCAGTGTGTGACTTGGCAACTGTCTGGATGAACTTGTCCAAAACCAAACACATTGTCTCATGACCTGCTTTTGTTTCCCCAAAACTGCAGTTTGGTATAGAGCCGTTGGTCAAAGGGTATGACAAACATCGGGACCCACAAAGAACTCGGATCGCTGGATTCAAAGTCCAGAGTGCTCAACATTACACCATGCAACCCACGAGAGAAGAAAGTGGCTACAATAAGAAAACGTTTTCTGTATAACCGCAAGGATTGAGCGGATTGCTGTTTGGCAACTGTGTTGACTGGTGCGAAAACATACTTATTGTCCCACGTGAAACATGACCTCCTTGTCTTTGCCCGGTGGCCGAGTCTGCAGAATTGCCAGAAATCCGAGCCTCGTTGGTCTAGGGGTATGATTCTCGCTTAGGGTGCGAGAGGTCCCGGGTTCAAATCCCGGACGAGCCCTGCCTTCCGATGACATAGCTCTTTGCCGTTTCGGGTGCTTTCTGTCCGAGTTCCTTATGTCTGCAAAACATTGCACCATCTCGTTCTGAAGTTTGGAAAGGCTGTCACATTCATGGTTCACCCACTCTGGGCCCTATTAAAGTGAAAGGCTTTTGTCCATTTCCTGTACGTATGCTTTTTTCTGATGGCGAAGATACCTGTCTGCCTCAATCGGAGGCAAAGAACAAGCCACGTCGCTGGAGAATGCGGGCATCGATCCCGCTACCTCTCGCATGCTAAGCGAGCGCTCTACCATTTGAGCTAATTCCCCTGCGTCAGGCTGAGATACACCCCCTCGTCCACGCGCCTGTTATCCACCATAAAACATAAACGTTAAACATAAACACTCCTTGTCACAAAGCTGGCAGCTGCTGATGGTTTTTACACGCTGCCGCAGTACCATCTATTTTAAGGCACATCTGGAAGGGGGCACCCGGATTTGAACCGGGGACCTCTTGATCTGCAGTCAAATGCTCTACCCCTGAGCTATACCCCCTCGTTCAAGCACATTTAAACCATCAAAAAGTATAACACGTAGAAACATGCAAACAGAACAAACGTCTTCAGAATGCTGTAAAGTGCTGATGTTTTCTGTCTACCAACTTGTGTTAGAGGTCAGCAGTTTGTGGTAAGAACATATCTTGATGAAACAAAACGTATTGTATCATGAGTGCCCTAACCTTCTTTTGTTTGTGCAGTGCGTCACACTTCAAAGTCCACTGGTAATTTTGGCTTGTTGGAGTAGTGGTATGTTTCTGTATACCATCTTACACAAGTGGTAAGCAGTGTGTGACTTGGCAACTGTCTGGATGAACTTGTCCAAAACCAAACACATTGTCTCATGACCTGCTTTTGTTTCCCCAAAACTGCAGTTTGGTATAGAGCCGTTGGTCAAAGGGTATGACAAACATCGGGACCCACAAAGAACTCGGATCGCTGGATTCAAAGTCCAGAGTGCTCAACATTACACCATGCAACCCACGAGAGAAGAAAGTGGCTACAATAAGAAAACGTTTTCTGTATAACCGCAAGGATTGAGCGGATTGCTGTTTGGCAACTGTGTTGACTGGTGCGAAAACATACTTATTGTCCCACGTGAAACATGACCTCCTT
Source organism: Barbatula barbatula (assembly GCF_947034865.1). Classification (NCBI taxonomy): domain Eukaryota; kingdom Metazoa; phylum Chordata; class Actinopteri; order Cypriniformes; family Nemacheilidae; genus Barbatula; species Barbatula barbatula. The sequence continues at coordinate 7,585,878 of NC_136783.1, read as the reverse complement.
GTCTTTGCCCGGTGGCCGAGTCTGCAGAATTGCCAGAAATCCGAGCCTCGTTGGTCTAGGGGTATGATTCTCGCTTAGGGTGCGAGAGGTCCCGGGTTCAAATCCCGGACGAGCCCTGCCTTCCGATGACATAGCTCTTTGCCGTTTCGGGTGCTTTCTGTCCGAGTTCCTTATGTCTGCAAAACATTGCACCATCTCGTTCTGAAGTTTGGAAAGGCTGTCACATTCATGGTTCACCCACTCTGGGCCCTATTAAAGTGAAAGGCTTTTGTCCATTTCCTGTACGTATGCTTTTTTCTGATGGCGAAGATACCTGTCTGCCTCAATCGGAGGCAAAGAACAAGCCACGTCGCTGGAGAATGAGGGCATCGATCCCGCTACCTCTCGCATGCTAAGCGAGCGCTCTACCATTTGAGCTAATTCCCCTGCGTCAGGCTGAGATACACCCCCTCGTCCACGCGCCTGTTATCCACCATAAAACATAAACGTTAAACATAAACACTCCTTGTCACAAAGCTTGCGCTGCTGATGGTTTTTACAGGCTGCCGCAGTAACATCTATTTTAAGGCACATCTGGAAGGGGGCAACCGGATTTGAACCGGGGACCTCTTGATCTGCAGTCAAATGCTCTACCACTGAGCTATACCCCCTCGTTCAAACACTTTTCAACCATCAAAAAGTATAACACGTAGAAACATGCAAACAGAACAAACGTCTTCAGAATGCTGTAAAGTGCTGATGTTTTCTGTCTACCAACTTGTATTAGAGGTCAGCAGTTTGTGGTAAGAACATATCTTGATGAAACAAAACGTATTGTATCATGAGTGCCCTAACCTTCTTTTGTTTGTGCAGTGCCTCACACTTCAAAGTCCACTGGTAATTTTGGCTTGTTGGAGTAGTGGTATGTTTCTGTATACCATCTTACACAAGTGGTAAGCAGTGTGTGACTTGGCAACTGTCTGGATGAACTTGTCCAAAACCAAACACATTGTCTCATGACCTGCTTGTGTTTCCCCAAAACTGCAGTTTGGTATAGAGCCGTTGGTCAAGGGGTTCTGTTTTTAATTAGAGTGTACGCATTTATATCCTATTATTAGTGCTTTTCTGTGCACTGGTTATAGAAATGATTGAATTCAATGCGCTTCCCGCTATGCCTTCGATGCCACAGGTATCTTTCGCATTGCTGACTCGGACCTTCCCCTACAACCAAGTGTATGACAAACATCGGGACCCACAAAGAGGTTCCACCGAGATTTGAACTCGGATTGCTGGATTCAAAGTCCAGAGTGCTCACCATTACACCATGGAACCCACGAGAGAACAAAGTGGCTACAATAAGAAAACGTTTTCTGTATACCCGCAAGGATTGAGCGGATTGCGGTTTGGCAACTGTGTTGACTGGTGCGAAAACATACTTATTGTCCCACGTGAAACATGACCTCCTTGTCTTTGCGCGGTGGCCGAGTCTGCAGAATTGCCAGAAATCCGAGGCTCGTTGGTCTAGGGGTATGATTCTCGCTTAGGGTGCGAGAGGTCCCGGGTTCAAATCCCGGACGAGCCCTGCCTTCCGATGACATAGCTCTTTGCCGTTTCGGGTGCTTTCTGTCCGAGTTCCTTGTGTCTGCAAAACATTGCACCATCTCGTTCTTAAGTTTGGAAAGGCTGTCACATTCATGGTTCACCCACTCTGGGCCCTATTAAAGTGAAAGGCTTTTGTCCAGTTCCTGTACTTATGCTTTTTTCTGATGGCGAAGATACCTGTCTGCCTCAATCGGAGGCAAAGGACAAGCCACGTCGTTGGAGAATGAGGGCATCGATCCAGCTTCCTCTCGCATGCTAAGCGAGCGCTCTACCATTTGAGCTAATTCCCCTGCGTCAGGCAGAGATACACCCCCTCTTCCACGCGCCTGTTATCCACCATAAAACATAAACACTCCTTGTCACAAAGCTTGCGGCTGCTGATGGTTTTTACAGGCTGCCGCAGTAACATCTATTTTAAGGCACATCTGGAAGGGGGCACCCGGATTTGTACCGGGGACCTCTTGATCTGCAGTCAAATGCTCTACCACTGAGCTATACCCCTCGTTCGAGCACTTTTAAACCATCAAAAAGTATAACACGAAGAAACATGCAAACAGAACAAACGTCTTCAGAATGCTGTAAAGTGCTGATGTTTTCTGTCTACCAACTTGTGTTAGAGGTCAGCAGTTTGTGGTAAGAACATATCTTGATGATAAAAAACGTATTGTATTATGAGTGCCCTAACCTTCTTTTGTTTGTGCAGTGCCTCACAATTCAAAGTCCACTGGTAATTTTGGCTTGTTGGAGTAGTGGTATGTTTCTGTATACCATCTTACACAAGTGGTAAGCAGTGTGTGACTTGACAACTGTCTGGATGAACTTGTCCAAAACCAAACACATTGTCTCATGACCTGCTTGTGTTTCCCCAAAACTGCAGTTTGGTATAGAGCCGTTGGTCAAGGGGTATGACAAACATCGGGACCCACAAAGAACTCGGATCGCTGGATTCAAAGTCCAGAGTGCTCAACATTACACCATGCAACCCACGAGCGAAGAAAGTGGCTACAATAAGAAAACGTTTTCTGTATACCCGCAAGGATTGAGCGGATTGCGGTTTGGCAACTGTGTTGACTGGTGCGAAAACATACTTATTGTCCCACGTGAAACATGACCTCCTTGTCTTTGCCCGGTGGCCGAGTCTGCAGAATTGCCAGAAATCCGAGGCTCGTTGGTCTAGGGGTATGATTCTCGCTTAGGGTGCGAGAGGTCCCGGGTTCAAATCCCGGACGAGCCCTGCCTTCCGATGACATAGCTCTTTGCCGTTTCGGGTGTTTTCTGTCCGAGTTCCTTGTGTCTGCAAAACATTGCACCATCTCGTTCTGAAGTTAGGAAAGGCTGTCACATTCATGGTTCACCCACTCTGGGCCCTATTAAAGTGAAAGGCTTTTGTCCAGTTCCTGTACTTATGCTTTTTTCTGATGGCGAAGATACCTGTCTGCCTCAATCGGAGGCAAAGAACAAGCCACGTCTCTGGAGATTGAGGGCATCGATCCCGCTACCTCTCGCATGCTAAGCGAGCGCTCTACCATTTGAGCTAATTCCCCTGCGTCAGGCTGAGATACACCCCCTCGTCCACGCGCCTGTTATCCACCATAAAACATAAACGTTAAACATAAACACTCATTGTCACAAAGCTTGCGGCTGCTGACGGTTTTTACAGGCTGCCGCAGTAACATCTATTTTAAGGCACATCTGGAAGGGGGCACCCGAATTTGAACCGGGGACCTCTTGATCTGCAGTCAAATGCTCTACCACTGAGCTATACCCCCTCGTTCAAGCACTTTTAAACCATCAAAAAGTATAACACGTAGAAACATGCAAACAGAACAAACGTCTTCAGAATGCTGTAAAGTGCTGATGTTTTCGGTCTACCAACTTGTATTAGAGGTCAGCAGTTTGTGGTAAGAACATATCTTGATGAAACAAAACGTATTGTATCATGAGTGCCCTAACCTTCTTTTGTTTGTGCAGTGTCTCACACTTCAAAGTCCACTGGTAATTTTGGCTTGTTGGAGTAGTGGTATGTTTCTGTATACCATCTTACACAAGTGGTAAGCAGTGTGTGACTTGGCAACTGTCTGGATGAACTTGTCCAAAACCAAACACATAGTCTCATGACCTGCTTGTGTTTCCCCAAAACTGCAGTTTGGTATAGAGCCGTTGGTCAAGGGGTATGACAAACATCAGGACCCACAAAGAACTCGGATCGCTGGATTCAAAGTCCAGAGTTCTCACCATTACACCATGGAACCCACGAGAGAATAAAGTGGCTACAATAAGAAAACGTTTTCTGTATACCCGCAAGGATTGAGCGGATTGCGGTTTGGCAACGGTGTTGATGAACTGGTGCAAAAACATGACCTACTTGTCTTTGCCCAGTGGCCGAGTCTGCAGAATTGCCAGAAATCGAGGCTCGTTGGTCTAGGGGTATGATTCTCGCTTAGGGTGCGAGAGGTCCCGGGTTCAAATCCCGGACGAGCCCTGCCTTCCGATGACATAGCTCTTTGCCGTTTCGGGTGCTTTCTGTCCGAGTTCCTTGTGTCTGCAAAACATTGCACCATCTCGTTCTGAAGTTAGGAAAGGCTGTCACATTCATGGTTCACCCACTCTGGGCCCTATTAAAGTGAAAGGCTTTTGTCCAGTTCCTGTACTTATGCTTTTTTCTGATGGCGAAGATACCTGTCTGCCTCAATCGGAGGCAAAGAACAAGCCACGTCGCTGGAGATTGAGGGCATCGATCCCGCTACCTCTCGCATGCTAAGCGAGCGCTCTACCATTTGAGCTAATTCCCCTGCGTCAGGCTGAGATACACCCCCTCGTCCATGCGCCTGTTATCCACCATAAAACATAAACGTTAAACATAAACACTCCTTGTCACAAAGCTTGCGGCTGCTGATGGTTTTTACAGGCTGCCGCAGTAACATCTATTTTAAGGCACATCTGGAAGGGGGCACCTGGATTTGAACCGGGGACCTCTTGATCTGCAGTCAAATGCTCTACCACTGAGCTATACCCCCTCGTTCAAGCACTTTCAAACCATCAAAAAGTATAACACGTAGAAACATGCAAACAGAACAAACGTCTTCAGAATGCTGTAAAGTGCTGATGTTTTCTGTCTACCAACTTGTGTTAGAGGTCAGCAGTTTGTGGTAAGAACATATCTTGATGAAACAAAACGTATTGTATCATGAGTGCCCTAACCTTCTTTTGTTTGTGCAGTGCGTCACACTTCAAAGTCCACTGGTAATTTTGGCTTGTTGGAGTAGTGGTATGTTTCTGTATACCATCTTACACAAGTGGTAAGCAGTGTGTGACTTGGCAACTGTCTGGATGAACTTGTCCAAAACCAAACACATTGTCTCATGACCTGCTTGTGTTTCCCCAAAACTGCAGTTTGGTATAGAGCCGTTGGTCAAGAGGTATGACAAACATCGGGACCCACAAAGAACTCGGATCGCTGGATTCAAAGTCCAGAGTGCTCATCATTACACCATGCAACCCACGAGCGAAGAAAACGTTCTACAATAAGAAAACGTTTTCTGTATACCCGCAAGGATTGAGCGGATTGCGGTTTGGCAACTGTGTTGACTGGTGCGAAAACATACTTATTGTCCCACGTGAAACATGACCTCCTTGTCTTTGCCCGGTGGCCGAGTCTGCAGAATTGCCAGAAATCGAGGCTCGTTGGTTTAGGGTTATGATTCTCGCTTAGGGTGCGAGAGGTCCCGGGTTCAAATCCCGGACGAGCCCTGCCTTCCGATGACATAGCTCTTTGCCGTTTCGGGTGCTTTCTGTCCGAGTTCCTTGTGTCTGCAAAACATTGCACCATCTCGTTCTGAAGTTTGGAAAGGCTGTCACATTCATGGTTCACCCACTCTGGGCCCTATTAAAGTGAAAGGCTTTTGTCCAGTTCCTGTACTTATGCTTTTTTCTGATGGCGAAGATACCTGTCTGCCTCAATCGGAGGCAAAGAACAAGCCACGTCGCTGGAGATTGAGGGCATCGATCCCGCTACCTCTCGCATGCTAAGCGAGCGCTCTACCATTTGAGCTAATTCCCCTGCGTCAGGCTGAGATACACCCCCTCGTCCATGCGCCTGTTATCCACCATAAAACATAAACGTTAAACATAAACACTCCTTGTCACAAAGCTTGCGGCTGCTGATGGTTTTTACAGGCTGCCGCAGTAACATCTATTTTAAGGCACATCTGGAAGGGGGCACCTGGTTTGAACCGGGGACCTCTTGATCTGCAGTCAAATGCTCTACCACTGAGCTATACCCCCTCGTTCAAGCACTTTCAAACCATCAAAAAGTATAACACGTAGAAACATGCAAACAGAACAAACGTCTTCAGAATGCTGTAAAGTGCTGATGTTTTCTGTCTACCAACTTGTGTTAGAGGTCAGCAGTTTGTGGTAAGAACATATCTTGATGAAACAAAACGTATTGTATCATGAGTGCCCTAACCTTCTTTTGTTTGTGCAGTGCGTCACACTTCAAAGTCCACTGGTAATTTTGGCTTGTTGGAGTAGTGGTATGTTTCTGTATACCATCTTACACAAGTGGTAAGCAGTGTGTGACTTGGCAACTGTCTGGATGAACTTGTCCAAAACCAAACACATTGTCTCATGACCTGCTTGTGTTTCCCCAAAACTGCAGTTTGGTATAGAGCCGTTGGTCAAGTGGTATGACAAACATCGGGACCCACAAAGAACTCGGATCGCTGGATTCAAAGTCCAGAGTGCTCATCATTACACCATGCAACCCACGAGCGAAGAAAGTGGCTACAATAAGAAAACGTTTTCTGTATACCCGCAAGGATTGAGCGGATTGCGGTTTGGCAACTGTGTTGACTGGTGCGAAAACATACTTATTGTCCCACGTGAAACATGACCTCCTTGTCTTTGCCCGGTGGCCGAGTCTGCAGAATTGCCAGAAATCCAAGGCTCGTTGGTCTAGGGGTATGATTCTCGCTTAGGGTGCGAGAGGTCCCGGGTTCAAATCCCGGACGAGCCCTGCCTTCCGATGACATAGCTCTTTGCCGTTTCGGGTGCTTTCTGTCCGAGTTCCTTGTGTCTGCAAAACATTGCACCATCTCGTTCTGAAGTTAGGAAAGGCTGTCACATTCATGGTTCACCCACTCTGGGCCCTATTAAAGTGAAAGGCTTTTGTCCAGTTCCTGTACTTATGCTTTTTTCTGATGGCGAAGATACCTGTCTGCCTCAATCGGAGGCAAAGAACAAGCCACGTCGCTGGAGATTGAGGGCATCGATCCCGCTACCTCTCGCATGCTAAGCGAGCGCTCTACCATTTGAGCTAATTCCCCTGCGTCAGGCTGAGATACACCCCCTCGTCCACGCGCCTGTTATCCACCATAAAACATAAACGTTAAACATAAACACTCCTTGTCACAAAGCTTGCGGCTGCTGACGGTTTTTACAGGCTGCCGCAGTAACATCTATTTTAAGGCACATCTGGAAGGGGGCACCCGAATTTGAACCGGGGACCTCTTGATCTGCAGTCAATTGCTCTACCACTGAGCTATACCCCCTCGTTCAAGCACTTTTAAACCATCAAAAAGTATAACACGTAGAAACATGCAAACAGAACAAACGTCTTCAGAATGCTGTAAAGTGCTGATGTTTTCGGTCTACCAACTTGTATTAGAGGTCAGCAGTTTGTGGTAAGAACATATCTTGATGAAACAAAACGTATTGTATCATGAGTGCCCTAACCTTCTTTTGTTTGTGCAGTGCCTCACACTTCAAAGTCCACTGGTAATTTTGGCTTGTTGGAGTAGTGGTATGTTTCTGTATACCATCTTACACAAGTGGTAAGCAGTGTGTGACTTGGCAACTGTCTGGATGAACTTGTCCAAAACCAAACACATTGTCTCATGACCTGCTTGTGTTTCCCCAAAACTGCAGTTTGGTATAGAGCCGTTGGTCAAGGGGTATGACAAACATCGGGACCCACAAAGAACTCGGATCGCTGGATTCAAAGTCCAGAGTGCTCAACATTACACCATGCAACCCACGAGAGAAGAAAGTGGCTACAATAAGAAAACGTTTTCTGTATACCCGCAAGGATTGAGCGGATTGCGGTTTGGCAACTGTGTTGACTGGTGCGAAAACATACTTATTGTCCCACGTGAAACATGACCTCCTTGTCTTTGCCCGGTGGCCGAGTCTGCAGAATTGCCAGAAATCCGAGGCTCGTTGGTCTAGGGGTATGATTCTCGCTTAGGGTGCGAGAGGTCCCGGGTTCAAATCCCGGACGAGCCCTGCCTTCCGATGACATAGCTCTTTGCCGTTTCGGGTGCTTTCTGTCCGAGTTCCTTGTGTCTGCAAAACATTGCACCATCTCGTTCTTAAGTTTGGAAAGGCTGTCACATTCATGGTTCACCCACTCTGGGCCCTATTAAAGTGAAAGGCTTTTGTCCAGTTCCTGTACTTATGCTTTTTTCTGATGGCGAAGATACCTGTCTGCCTCAATCGGAGGCAAAGAACAAGCCACGTCGTTGGAGAATGAGGGCATCGATCCAGCTACCTCTCGCATGCTAAGCGAGCGCTCTACCATTTGAGCTAATTCCCCTGCGTCAGGCAGAGATACACCCCCTCTTCCACGCGCCTGTTATCCACCATAAAACATAAACACTCCTTGTCACAAAGCTTGCGGCTGCTGATGGTTTTTACAGGCTGCCGCAGTAACATCTATTTTAAGGCACATCTGGAAGGGGGCACACGGATTTGAACCGGGGACCTCTAGATCTGCAGTCAAATGCTCTACCACTGAGCAATACCCCCTCGTTCAAGCACTTTTAAACCATCAAAAAGTATAACACGTAGAAACATGCAAACAGAACAAACGTCTTCAGAATGCTGTAAAGTGCTGATGTTTTCTGTCTACCAACTTGTGTTAGAGGTCAGCAGTTTGTGGTAAGAACATATCTTGATGATACAAAACGTATTGTATTATTAGTGCCCTAACCTTCTTTTGTTTGTGCAGTGCCTCACACTTCAAAGTCCACTGGTAATTTTGGCTTGTTGGAGTAGTGGTATGTTTCTGTATACCATCTTACACAAGTGGTAAGCAGTGTGTGACTTGACAACTGTCTGGATGAACTTGTCCAAAACCAAACACATTGTCTCATGACCTGCTTTTGTTTCCCCAAAACTGCAGTTTGGTATAGAGCCGTTGGTCAAGGGGTATGACAAACATCGGGACCCACAAAGAACTCGGATCGCTGGATTCAAAGTCCAGAGTGCTCAACATTACACCATGCAACCCACGAGCGAAGAAAGTGGCTACAATAAGAAAACGTTTTCTGTATACCCGCAAGGATTGAGCGGATTGCGGTTTGGCAACTGTGTTGACTGGTGCGAAAACATACTTATTGTCCCACGTGAAACATGACCTCCTTGTCTTTGCCCGGTGGCCGAGTCTGCAGAATTGCCAGAAATCCGAGGCTCGTTGGTCTAGGGGTATGATTCTCGCTTAGGGTGCGAGAGGTCCCGGGTTCAAATCCCGGACGAGCCCTGCCTTCCGATGACATAGCTCTTTGCCATTTCGGGTGCTTTCTGTCCGAGTTCCTTGTGTCTGCAAAACATTGCACCATCTCGTTCTGAAGTTAGGAAAGCCTGTCACATTCATGGTTCACCCACTCTGGGCCCTATTAAAGTGAAAGGCTTTTGTCCAGTTCCTGTACTTATGCTTTTTTCTGATGGCGAAGATACCTGTCTGCCTCAATCGGAGGCAAAGAACAAGCCAAGTCGCTGGAGATTGAGGGCATCGATCCCGCTACCTCTCGCATGCTAAGCGAGCGCTCTACCAATTTAGCTAATTCCCCTGCGTCAGGCTGAGATACACCCCCTCGTCCACGCGCCTGTTATCCACCATAAAACATAAACGTTAAACATAAACACTCCTTGTCACAAAGCTTGCGGCTGCTGACGGTTTTTACAGGCTGCCGCAGTAACATCTATTTTAAGGCACATCTGGAAGGGGGCACCCGATTTTGAACCGGGGACCTCTTGATCTGCAGTCAAATGCTCTACCACTGAGCTATACCCCCTCGTTCAAGCACTTTTAAACCATCAAAAAGTATAACACGTAGAAACATGCAAACAGAACAAACGTCTCCAGAATGCTGTAAAGTGCTGATGTTTTCGGTCTACCAACTTGTATTAGAGGTCAGCAGTTTGTGGTAAGAACATATCTTGATGAAACAAAACGTATTGTATCATGAGTGCCCTAACCTTCTTTTGTTTGTGCAGTGCCTCACACTTCAAAGTCCACTGGTAATTTTGGCTTGTTGGAGTAGTGGTATGTTTCTGTATACCATCTTACACAAGTGGTAAGCAGTGTGTGACTTGGCAACTGTCTGGATGAACTTGTCCAAAACCAAACACATAGTCTCATGACCTGCTTGTGTTTCCCCAAAACTGCAGTTTGGTATAGAGCCGTTGGTCAAGGGGTATGACAAACATCGGGACCCACAAAGAACTCGGATCGCTGGATTCAAAGTCCAGAGTGCTCACCATTACACCATGGAACCCACGAGAGAAGAAAGTGGCTACAATAAGAAAACGTTTTCTGTATACCCGCAAGGATTGAGCGGATTGCGGTTTGGCAACTGTGTTGACTGGTGCGAAAACATACTTATTGTCCCACGTGAAAAATGACCTCCTTGTCTTTGCCCGGTGGCCGAGTCTGCAGAATTGCCAGAAATCCGAGGCTCGATGGTCTAGGGGTATGATTCTCGCTTAGGGTGGGAGAGGTCCCGGGTTCAAATCTCGGACGAGCCCTGCCTTCCGATGACATAGCTCTTTGCCGTTTCGGGTGCTTTCTGTCCGAGTTCCTTGTGTCTGCAAAACATTTCATCATCTCGTTCTGAAGTTTGGAAAGGCTGTCACATTCATGGTTCACCCACTCTGGGCCCTATTAAAGTGAAAGGCTTTTGTCCAGTTCCTGTACGTATGCTTTTTTCTGATGGCGAAGATACCTGTCTGCCTCAATCGGAGGCAAAGAACAAGCCACGTCGCTGGAGAATGAGGGCATCGATCCCGCTACCTCTCGCATGCTAAGCGAGCGCTCTACCATTTGAGCTAATTCCCCTGCGTCAGGCTGAGATACAGCCCCTCGTCCACGCGCCTGTTATCCACCATAAAACATAAACACTCCTTGTCACAAAGCTTGCGGCTGCTGATGGTTTTTACAGGCTGCCGCAGTAACATCTATTTTAAGGCACATCTGGAAGGGGGCACCCGGATTTGAACCTGTGACCTCTTGATCTGCAGTCAAATGCTCTACTACTGAGCTATACCCCCTCGTTCAAGCACTTTTAAACCATCAAAAAGTATAACACGTAGAAACATGCGAACAGAACAAACGTCTTCAGAATGCTGTAAAGTGCTGATGTTTTCTGTCTACCAACTTGTGTTAGAGGTCAGCAGTTTGTGGTAAGAACATATCTTGATGATACAAAACGTATTGTATTATTAGTGCATTAACCTTCTTTTGTTTGTGCAGTGCCTCACACTTCAAAGTCCACTGGTAATTTTGGCTTGTTGGAGTAATGGTATGTTTCTGTATACCATCTTACACAAGTGGTAAGCAGTGTGTGACTTGACAACTGTCTGGATGAACTTGTCCAAAACCAAACACATTGTCTCATGACCTGCTTGTGTTTCCCCAAAACTGCAGTTTGGTATAGAGCCGTTGGTCAAGGGGTATGACAAACATCGGGACCCACAAAGAACTCGGATCGCTGGATTCAAAGTCCAGAGTGCTCAACATTACACCATGCAACCCACGAGCGAAGAAAGTGGCTACAATAAGAAAATGTTTTCTGTATACCCGCAAGGATTGAGCGGATTGCGGTTTGGCAACTGTGTTGACTGGTGCGAAATCATACTTATTGTCCCACGTGAAACATGACCTCCTTGTCTTTGCCCGGTGGCCGAGTCTGCAGAATTGCCAGAAATCCGAGGCTCGTTGGTCTAGGGGTATGATTCTCGCTTAGGGTGCGAGAGGTCCCGGGTTCAAATCCCGGACGAGCCCTGCCTTCCGATGACATAGCTCTTTGCCGTTTCGGGTGCTTTCTGTCCGAGTTCCTTGTGTCTGCAAAACATTGCACCATCTCGTTCTGAAGTTAGGAAAGCCTGTCACATTCATGGTTCACCCACTCTGGGCCCTATTAAAGTGAAAGGCTTTTGTCCAGTTCCTGTACTTATGCTTTTTTCTGATGGCGAAGATACCTGTCTGCCTCAATCGGAGGCAAAGAACAAGCCACGTCGCTGGAGATTGAGGGCATCGATCCCGCTACCTCTCGCATGCTAAGCGAGCGCTCTACCATTTGAGCTAATTCCCCTGCGTCAGGCTGAGATACACCCCCTCGTCCACGCGCCTGTTATCCACCATAAAACATAAACGTTAAACATAAACACTCCTTGTCACAAAGCTTGCGGCTGCTGACGGTTTTTACAGGCTGCCGCAGTAACATCTATTTTAAGGCACATCTGGAAGGGGGCAACCGGATTTGAACCGGGGACCTCTTGATCTGCAGTCAAATGCTCTACCACTGAGCTATACCCCCTCGTTCAAACACTTTTAAACCATCAAAAAGTATAACACGTAGAAACATGCAAACAGAACAAACGTCTTCAGAATGCTGTAAAGTGCTGATGTTTTCTGTCTACCAACTTGTATTAGAGGTCAGCAGTTTGTGGTAAGAACATATCTTGATGAAACAAAACGTATTGTATCATGAGTGCCCTAACCTTCTTTTGTTTGTGCAGTGCCTCACACTTCAAAGTCCACTGGTAATTTTGGCTTGTTGGAGTAGTGGTATGTTTCTGTATACCATCTTACACAAGTGGTAAGCAGTGTGTGACTTGGCAACTGTCTGGATGAACTTGTCCAAAACCAAACACATTGTCTCATGACCTGCTTGTGTTTCCCCAAAACTGCAGTTTGGTATAGAGCCGTTGGTCAAGGGGTTCTGTTTTTAATTAGAGTGTACGTATTTCTATCCTATTATTAGTGCTTTTCTGTGCACTGGTTATAGAAATGATTGAATTCAATGCGCTTCCCGCTATGCCTTCGATGCCACAGGTATCTTTCGCATTGCTGACTCGGACCTTCCCCTACAACCAAGTGTATGACAAACATCGGGACCCACAAAGAGGTTCCACCGAGATTTGAACTCGGATTGCTGGATTCAAAGTCCAGAGTGCTCACCATTACACCATGGATCCCACGAGAGAACAAAGTGGCTACAATAAGAAAACGTTTTCTGTATACCCGCAAGGATTAAGCGGATTGCGGTTTGGCAACGGTGTTGATGAACTGGTGCAAAAACATGACCTCCTTGTCTTTGCCCAGTGGCCGAGTCTGCAGAATTGCCAGAAATCGAGGCTCGTTGGTCTAGGCGTATGATTCTCGCTTAGGGTGCGAGAGGTCCCGGGTTCAAATCCCGGACGAGCCCTGCCTTCCGATGACATAGCTCTTTGCCGTTTCGGGTGCTTTCTGTCCGAGTTCCTTGTGTCTGCAAAACATTTCATCATCTCGTTCTGAAGTTTGGAAAGGCTGTCACATTCATGGTTCACCCACTCTGGGCCCTATTAAAGTGAGAGGCTTTTGTCCAGTTCCTGTACGTATGCTTTTTTCTGATGGCGAAGATACCTGTCTGCCTCAATCAAAGGCAAAGAACAAGCCACGTCGCTGGAGAATGCGGGCATCGATCCCGCTACCTCTCGCATGCTAAGCGAGCGCTCTACCATTTGAGCTAATTCCCCTGCGTCAGGCTGAGATACACCCCCTCGTCCAGGCGCCTGTTATCCACCATAAAACATAAACGTTAAACATAAACACTCCTTGTCACAAAGCTTGCGGCTGCTGATGGTTTTTACAGGCTGCCGCAGTAACATCTATTTTAAGGCACATCTGGAAGGGGGCAACCGGATTTGAACCGGGGACCTCTTGATCTGCAGTCAAATGCTCTACCACTGAGCTATACCCCCTCGTTCAAACACTTTTAAACCATCAAAAAGTATAACACGTAGAAACATGCAAACAGAACAAACGTCTTCAGAATGCTGTAAAGTGCTGATGTTTTCTGTCTACCAACTTGTATTAGAGGTCAGCAGTTTGTGGTAAGAACATATCTTGATGAAACAAAACGTATTGTATCATGAGTGCCCTAACCTTCTTTTGTTTGTGCAGTGCCTCACACTTCAAAGTCCACTGGTAATTTTGGCTTGTTGGAGTAGTGGTATGTTTCTGTATACAATCTTACACAAGTGGTAAGCAGTGTGTGACTTGGCAACTGTCTGGATGAACTTGTCCAAAAGCAAACACATTGTCTCATGACCTGCTTGTGTTTCCCCAAAACTGCAGTTTGGTATAGAGCCGTTGGTCAAGGGGTTCTGTTTTTAATTAGAGTGTACGTATTTCTATCCTATTATTAGTGCTTTTCTGTGCACTGGTTATAGAAATGATTGAATTCAATGCGCTTCCCGCTATGCCTTCGATGCCACAGGTATCTTTCGCATTGCTGACTCGGACCTTCCCCTACAACCAAGTGTATGACAAACATCGGGACCCACAAAGAGGTTCCACCGAGATTTGAACTCGGATTGCTGGATTCAAAGTCCAGAGTGCTCACCATTACACCATGGAACCCACGAGAGAACAAAGTGGCTACAATAAGAAAACGTTTTCTGTATACCCGCAAGGATTGAGCGGATTGCGGTTTGGCAACTGTGTTGACTGGTGCGAAAACATACTTATTGTCCCACGTGAAACATGACCTCCTTGTCTTTGCCCGGTGGCCGAGTCTGCAGAATGGCCAGAAATCCGAGGCTCGTTGGTCTAGGGGTATGATTCTCGCTTAGGGTGCGAGAGGTCCCGGGTTCAAATCCCGGACGAGCCCTGCCTTCCGATGATATAGCTCTTTGCCGTTTCGGGTGCTTTCTGTCCGAGTTCCTTGTGTCTGCAAAACATTTCATCATCTCGTTCTGAAGTTTGGAAAGGCTGTCACATTCATGGTTCACCCACTCTGGGCCCTATTAAAGTGAGAGGCTTTTGTCCAGTCTCTGTACGTATGCTTTTTTCTGATGGCGAAGATACCTGTCTGCCTCAATCAAAGGCAAAGAACAAGCCACGTCGCTGGAGAATGCGGGCATCGATCCCGCTACCTCTCGCATGCTAAGCGAGCGCTCTACCATTTGAGCTAATTCCCCTGCGTCAGGCCGAGATACACCCCCTCGTCCATGCTCCTGTTATCCACCATAAAACATAAACGTTAAACATAAACACTCCTTGTCACAAAGCTTGCGGCTGCTGATGGTTTTTACAGGCTGCCGCAGTACCATCTATTTTAAGGCACATCTGGAAGGGGGCACCCGGATTTGAACCTGTGACCTCTTGATCTGCAGTCAAATGCTCTACCACTGAGCTATACCCCCTCGTTCAAGCACTTTTAAACCATCAAAAAGTATAACACGTAGAAACATGCAAACAGAACAAACGTCTTCAGAATGCTATAAAAGTGC